>NW_007260279.1:344558-453705 GCF_000164805.1 Carlito syrichta | reverse complement strand
CCTATCCCCATGCACAAAAATTAACTCCAAATGGATCAGAGACCTAAATGTAAAACCTCAAACCATAAGAACCTTAGAAAAGGAAAGACATACACTCATGGAAATTGGAACTGGCAACCAATTCCTGAACTAAAACCTGAAACCCACAGGCCATAAGAGATAAGATAGAAAAGTGGGACCTCATTAAACTGACAAGCTTCTGCAAAGCCAAAGAAACCATCAAGAAAGCAGGGAGACAGCCTACAGACTGGGAAAAAGTATTTGCCAACTCCAGGTCTGACAAGGGTTTAACATCTTAGATCTACAAGTAACTCAAACATGCTGAAAAGAAAAAAACAAACAACCCCATGATAAAATGGGCAAAATATATGAACAGACACTTCACAAAGGAAGACATCCGAGCAGCCAACAGACACATGAAGAAATGTTCATCCTCACTAATCACCAGGGAGATGCAAATCAAAACCACACTGAGATACCACCTAACTCCAGTCAGAATGGCAATTATTAATAACTCAAAAAATAACAGTTGCTGGACAGGGTGTGGTGAAAACAGAACACTTCTACACTGTTGGTGGGAGTGTAAATTAGTGCAACCTCTGTGGAAAGCAGTGTGGTGATTCCTAAAACCTCTAAATATCAACCTCCCATATCACCCTGCAATCCCCCTACTGGGAATATACCCTGAAGAACTCGAATCACTCTATCAAAAAGATACCTGCACACGAATGTTTACTGCAGCATTGTTCACAATAGCAAGAACCAGGAAGCAACCATGCTGCCCATCAAAAGAGGACTGGATTAAATAAATGTGGTACATATACATGATGGAATACTACACAGCTATAAAAAAGAACAAAATCATGAATTTCACAGCAACCCGGAGGGAACTAGAGTCTATGATACTGAGTGACTTCTCACAAACAAAGATCTGAGTATCACATGTTCTCACTTGTATAGTGGACCTTGATCACCCAACGTATTACCATAAGAAAATGACTGATAGTGGTGGGAAATTATGAGGGGGAGGGAGAAGGAGGGAGATGGGATTAATGGTAGTAAACATATGTCTGGGGATGGGGAGACACCTTTCATTGACAAGGGTGCCTGAATGGAGCATATTTGTATACCTAACCCTTAACTGTACCCCACAATATCATAATAAAAATATATTGATTATAAAAAAAAGAAAAAGAAAATTGCAAAAAGATTCTGGAAACAAATAAAAGCTAGAAATACCTTACCAAAACTCTCAAATGTCATGAAAGTAGTACCAAGAGGGAAAGTCATATCTCTATGAACAGACATGAAGAAAATGGAAAGATTACAAGCTAACAGCCTAGCAAATCACCTTAGGAAGGTGAAAAAGCAAAACTAGAAAAACCCTAACTTCAGCAGAAGAATCCAGATCACCAAAATAAATGTCCAAATATGGTACATAGGAGACAAAAATATAATAGAAAAAAATCAAAGAAACAAAAAACTGGTTCTTTGAAAGGATAAACAAGATTTATGGATCCCTAGCCAGAATTACCAAGAAAAAGAGAGAAAAAACCCAAATAATCACAATCAGAAAAGCCCAAATAATCACAATCAAAAACTGACCCCAAAGAAATACAAAAGATTTTCAGAGATTACAGTGTACACTTGCATGGAAACAAAAGTGAAAACCTAAATGAAGTGAAGGACTTTCTGACATAACACAACCTCCCTAGGTTGAAACAAGAAGAAACTGAAACTCTAAATAGACCAATAACAATCCAGGAAATTGACTTTGCCATAAGAAAACTACCTCCAAAAAATCCCTGGACCAGATGGCTTCCCAGCAGAATTGAACAACATATACATGGAGGAGTTGATGACAATCCTATTGAAAGTATTCTGGGCAACTTAAAATAATGGAACTCTCCCCAAATCATTTTATGAAGTTAACATTACATTGATGCCCAAACTGGGTAAAGATCCAACTAAGAAAGAGAACTACTGGCCAATACCTTTGATGAACATAGATGCTAAAATTCTCAGCAAGATTCTAGCAAACTGGATCCAATCACCCATCTTAAAAATCACCCACCAAGAGCAAGCAGTTTACATCTCCAGGATGCAAGGTTGGTTTAACATCTGTAAGACCACGAACATAACAAAATACGTCAAAGATGCAAAAACAACCACCTGATTATGATATAGACATGGAAAAATCTTTCAATAAAATCTAGCATCTTGACCAGGCTCGGTGGCTCAGCCTATAATCCCAGCCCTTTGGGAGGCCAAGGCTAGTGGATTGCCTGAGCCCACAGATTCGAGACCTGCCTGGGCAACTTGGTGAGACCTTGTCTCTACAATAAATAAATAAAAATTAGCTGCATGTGTCAGTGTGCACCTGTAGTTCTGGCTACTTGGAAGGCTGAGATGGAAGGATTGCCGGAGCCCAGTAGGTCAAGGCTGCAGTGGCCAGGAGGTACCACGGCACTCCTATCTGGGTGACAGAATGACACTCCAACTCAAAAAAGGAATATACCTCAAAATAGTAAGAGGCATCTATAAGAAATCTGCAACCAACATAACAGTAAACAGAAATTGGAACCATTTCCCTTGAAAACCAGAACAAGACAAGGTTGCCCACTTTCATCCCTCCTGTTCTACATAGTGTTGGAAGCCCTAGCTAGAGTAATCGGACAAGAGAAGGAAATCAGGCATAACCAATTAGAAAAAGAGGAACTTAAGTTATCCCTTCTTGCAGACAACATGATCCTATACCTTCAAAACTCAAGATAATCTGTCAAAAAAAAAAATCTTAGCCGGGCTCGGTGGCTCAGCCTGTAATCCCGCGCCTTTGGGAGGCTGAGGTGAGTGGATTGCCTGAGCCCGCGGGTTCGAGACCTGCCTGGCAGCGAGACCTCATCTCTACAATAAATCAAAAATCAGCCGGGCGTGGTAGCGCGCGCCTGTAATTCTGGCTACTCAGAAGGCTGAGGTGGAAGGATCGCCGGAGCCCAGCAGTTCGAGGCTGTGGTGGCCGGGAGCGGCCACTGCACTCCAGTCTGGGCGGTAGAGTGAGAATCCAACTCAAAAAAAAAAAAAATCTTACACTATTAAAATACTTTGACAAAGTCTCAGGGAATAAAATAAATGTGCAAAACACAATTGAATTCCTATACATCAAAAATAAACTGTAACCCAAATAAAAAGCACAATTCACAATAGCCACACACACACAAAAATGAAATACCTTGGTATCATTAAGCAAAGTGACAGACCTTTTCAACCAAAACTGCAAAACACTGATCAAAGAAATAAAAAATGACACGAGCGAATGGAAAAGCATTTCATGCTCATGGATTGGATGAATCAACATTGTTAAGATGTCCATCCTACCTAAGGCAATTTACAGATTTAATGTAATATTAAATTAATGTAAATACAAAATTAAATTAAAAATTAAATTAAATCTGTAAATGTAAATCACCAGCATCATTCTTCTCAGACCTGGAAATGACAATACAGAAATTCATGTGAAAGCATAAATGACCACAGATAGCCAAAACAATATTCAGCAAAAGAAACAAAGTGGGAGGCATCACACTTCCGGGCTAAAAACTTTGTTATAAGGCTACAATAACCAAAACAGCCTGGTATTGGTACAAGAGCAGGCATATAGACCAGTGGAACAGAATAGAGATTCCAGAAGCAAAATCTCAATTTCTTGGCTTCATCTTCGACAAAGCCTCAAACAACAACCACTAGGGAGATGAGAACCTAGTCAGTGAATGATGCTGGGAAAATTGACTGACCACGTGCCGAAGATTAAAACAATACCTCTACATATCACCATACACAAAAAGCATCTCTAAATGAATCAAAGACCTAAAAGTAAAACTTCAAACTATAAGAGCTTTAGAAAATGCAGGAGACATCCTAATGGACATTGGAACTAGCAATCAATTCCTGATCAATAACCCAAAAGCCTGTGCCACAGAGATAAGATAGACAATTGGAACCTCATCAAACTGAAAAACTCCCACAAAGCATAAGAAACCATCAAGAGGGTGGGAAGACAGCCTACAGAATGGGAAAAACTACTTGCCAACTTATATATATATATATATATATATATATCTGAGAAGGCCTGCCATCTCGGATCTACAAGGAACTCAAATGAGCTGAAAAGAAAAAAATAAAAACTCATTAAAAAGTGGACAAATATATGAAGAGTCACTTCTCAAAAAAAGACATATGAGCAGCCAACAGATACATGAAAAAATGCTCAGCCTCACTAATCATCAAATAAATGCAAATCAAAATCATACTGAGATACCACCTAACTCCAGTCAGAATGGTCATCATCAACAACTCAAAAAACAGATGCTGGAGTGAACACGAGGTAAAAGGAACACTTCTACACTATTGATGGGAATGCAAACTAGTACAATCTTTGGAAAACAGTGTGGTGATTCTACAAAGATCTAAAAATTGACCTTTCATACAACCCCACAACCTCTCTTCTGGGAATATACCCAGAGGACCTCAAATCACTCTATGAAAAATATGCCCTCACTTGCATATTTATTGTAGCATTATTCACAATAGCAAAAATTTGGAGCCAACCATGCTGCTCACTGAAAGAGTTTTGGATAAAAAAAAGTGATACATATACATGATGGAATATCTTGAAGAAGGACATAATTATGAACTTTGCAGCAACTTGGATGGACTTAGGGTCTATAATACTCAGTGTTCGCTCACAGAAACAGAACTGAATACCACATATTATCACCCATAAGCAGACCCTGAACAATTATTGTAATACTACAAGAAAGGAATTGGCAGTAGTGGGAAACTGCTAAGCAGGGGACACACCTCATCAACAAGAGTACCTGCATAATGATCCTGAATTGTATCCTCACATTTTTAAAATAAAATAATAATAAAATAAAATAAACACCCTATTATCCATTGTGGGCTGGTCAACCAAGGCTCAAGAAAGTGGCTTTGGGGAATTGATTCTTGACTGTATATGATCCAATTGTACCACAGCTGAGGATCTCAGAAAGACGATCTTTCCTGGGTTGCGTGACCTCAGCAGTCACATGAATCTCCGGGCCTTTTCTCTCTAACTCATGATGTTCATTTTCTAGGAGAACAGGAATAAGTCCCAGGCTCCTTTGGGAAGTTTCTCTTTATCTTGGGATGTTGCATTATCAGCACATTCTACAGTTATTCTGAGAATTATTGGTAAGAAGAGGAAACTGCTAGGGGAGGAAGGGGCATATCTCATCAACAAGGGTACCTGCATAATCACCGTTTGTATACCTAACCCTGAATTATACCCCAAATCTTTATAATAAAAGAAAAAGAAAAAGCACAACTCTTGAAAAAGTTAAAAACAAAAAAGAAAAAAAAGGAGAGAAAAACTAGGTTGACCAAGGTTTTCTGGGGACTGTCCAAAAATAATCATACTGAGGTGCTGGCTTCCTGCCCAGGTTTGCATGTTCTCACAAGGGCAGTGGCTCACCTCTACTTAGAATAGCTCTAACCCCCAAATTTGCCAATACTGAATTCTCACAGCTACTCTGTCCTGACTGCCTGGGCTCAATATACAGCTATTTATTCTGAACTCCTGGCAACACTCAGAGTATGGCCAGAAAGCAGAATAGGTATCCCCAGGCCAGAAGGCATTTTAGTATGAGTATTAGGAAATTTCAGATATGAAATGATGGCAGTTTTGGAGTTATTTCTGTTAATGCTATCTTGGGGAACATCTTAAAAGAGTAAATGACTCCAGCATAGCTGTCTTTTGTGCTACATTGTCTTACCATACCAAATGCATTTCATATTTTGCGTTTAATAGAGTTATCTTGATTATCTCTCTATTAGAAAAGTTTACACAAAGTTATAATCTTCTACAAAGACACCAAAAGAAATAGAGAGAACTGTATTTTGAAGATTTTTTTTTTTTTTACAGTTTTTAGTCTTTCTCAAACATTGGTATCACAAACTCTCAGTAGATGAAGAAAAGTGTCCTTTGTTTCACATGTGAATTATAGAACTTGGATATTTTAGGGTGCAGTTCATTTTCATATATATTGATGGTAAAATATTTTCCATATTTAATCTAATTAATTAAGTTTTTAGTCGGGGTCTCTAGAATGGAGACCAGGCTGGAGTGCAGTGGCACTATCACCGCTCACCGCAGATATGACCTCCTGGGCTTAGACCTCCACCTCAGCTCCTGAGTAACTGGGACTGTAGGCACTCTCCACCATTCCCAGTTAATTTTTTTGTTTGTTTGTTTGTTGAGACAAGGTCTCTCTCTTTTAGGTCTGTTCTGATCTATTGCCCTTGCTCTTGCTCTCATTCTACCTCTCCCTCTCCCTCTCTTTGAGTCAGAGTCTCCCTTAGCTATCCACGCTGGAATGCAGTGGTGTGATCATCCCTCACTACTGCCTCGATCTCCAGGACCCAAGCAATCCTCTCACCTCAGCCTTCTAAAATGCTGTGACTACAGGCATGAGCCACCGTACCCAGCCTAGATTCTATATTTTTTTAGTCTGCAATTTTGTAACGAATACACATAGTAAATTCTAGACCATGGAAATATTCCATAAAGAGAAATAAGCATAATTTTTTGAATGGTATGGTACATGGCAGCAGCATGTTTTTCACACTGGTGTCACCATAAAATTTTAAAATTTCATTATTAAAAATAAAATGTGAATTGAATTTTGTTTCCCTTCATTATATTTTGTGCATGGGGTTTTCAAAGACTTCTGATATTTTAGCGTAGCTTATTTTGCTTCCTTGCTTTATACAAAGTGTCAAGTATGAACCTCAGAAACCTTATGCTAAGTGAAAGAAGTCAGACACAAAAAATAAACTATTATACATTTTGTATGATTTCATTTATGTAAAGTGATCAAATCTATGAAAACAAAAATGTTTGTGGTGTCCTAGGACTGGCAGTAGGCATGAGAGTGACTACAAAAATAAGTCTGAGAGGTTTTTTAGGGTAGTGGAAATAATTTAAAATTAGTTTGCTGTGATGTGTTCTGTAAATATAGTTTGAAAAATCATTTCACTGTAAAAAAGTATGCTGTATCCTATGTACATCATCGTTCAATAAAGCTACTCAAAATGCCAAGTATCTCATTAAAGACTCATGCATTATAACAAGAAAATTTGAGATGTTCTTGTGATATGAAAATCATTTAATAAAGTCCAAACTTCTTTTGGCTACAGATTTGTTATCTTTCAAACTATTACAAGGTTATAGAATAAAAGAATAAAGGGAAAAATGGTTGGGAATGGTGGCTGAAACCTGTAATCCCAACATTTGGAAGACCGAGGTGAAAAAGTATTGCTTGAGCTCAAGAATTCAATACCAGCGTGGGCAACATAGCAAGATATCTCTTTAAAAAAAAAGCCAAGCATGGTGGTGCACATCTGTAGTCCTAGCTACTCAGGAGGCTGAGGTGCGAGAATTGCTTGAGCCAAGGAGATCAAGGCTGTAGTAAGCCTTGAGCACACCACTGCACTCCACCCGGGCAAAAGAGTGAGACCCTGACTCAAAAAAAAAAAAAAAAGAGAGCGAAAGAGAGAGAAAAAGAGAGAGAATGTAAGAAAAAATATCAGTAGAGGTCAAATATATTACTAACATGAAAACATTATAAATAATATAATAATTAGCTCTGAGGCTGAAAACAATAATCTCCTTGTATTTCTGCGTCTTCCCTAAAGAAAGCATGATACTTCTGTCTCTTCCCTAAATAAAGTTGATACAAGAAGACCAATCTTAGATGAGCAACTCTGAGCTCAAAATCACTTAATATCTCATGATAGTAATTTTACGTTCTACCCAGTCTCTGTAATATAACAGGAGTTACTTTTTACTTTTAAATTAAACTTTTTGTTTTGAGTTGGTTGTAAGTCTACATACAGTTATAGACCACCCTTTTCAAATTTTCCTTAATGATAACATCTTTAAAAACTGTAGTACGCTGGGCTCGGTGGCTCAGCCTGTAATCCCGCGCCTTTGGGAGGCTGAGGTGAGTGGATTGCCTGAGCCCGCGGGTTCGAGACCCGCCTGAGCAGTGAGACCTCATCTCTACAATAAATCAAAAAAAAAATCAGCCGGGCATGGTAGCGCATGCCTGTAATTCCGGCTACTTGGAAGGCGGTAGGATCGCAGGAGCCCAGCAGGTCGAGGCTGCGGTGGCCGGGAGCGGCCACTGCACTCCAGTCTGGGTAACAGAGTGAGACTCCAACTCAAAAAAAAAACAAAAAAAAAACTGTAGTACAATATTACCACAAGGATGTGGACATTGACTTCATCAATCTTATTCAGATTTTATTAGTGAACTTTTCATTACTTTAGTGAAGGGAGGGTCCAGTATCCCCGAGCCAATTGTCATCTAATGAATTCTCTAGTCTGATATATTTTAATATTCTTGCTTCTCTATATTTTCTGAATTTTTTTTACACTCTTCAATACAATTATAGTACTTTGACTCCAATTATTGTGTCTCACTGATTATTCAAAACTTCAAGGGATCATTATACAACTGTATTAAAGCCCAACTCCTTGTCAGCTTCACTGACAGGATATGAAATCACATTCCACTCTTTCAGGATTTGCTACACCATCTCAGACTATTTTCCTCACTTATCAGGAAAAAACATAAATAAGCAATTATGTTTTTAAAAATATAATACATAGGCATGAATTTGCTAGGTATTCTTCCAGCACACTTTTTATATGTATGTCCTAAACATAAATATAAATAAATAGTAAACTATTATTTTGTCTGTTATTACATTTACATAAGCACTACAATATTAATTTATTCCATATAAATTGTGTTATACAGAAGAACTTCCCCTGGATATTAGAAAAATGGCAGTGATGACATAAACACAGATCTCTTTGTGCAGCTTACGTTGAAATGAGCAACAGCAGATCAAAAACCAGCAAGTATACATCAAATTACATAATAAGAAATACACTAGAGGAAGCCATCTCCATTGGAAGTAATGTTACCAGGGAAAGTATTTGTCCAAAGGGAATATTCACAACAATCCTTAAATGAGCTGTGGGAATGATCCTTGTAAATATCCAGGAAGAGTGTTACATTTGGGGAAATTTTAAAATAACCCTGAGGAATGAGTGTGACCTTTTGTTTGAAAAAGTAAATGAGGCCAGTGTGTCATTTATAGGGTGAGTAGCAGGGAGGGCAGTCAAATATAAGGGTCAGTGAGGTAATGTGAGACCACATTCCCTAACATGTTGCAGATCATTGTAAGGACTGTGACCTTACACCAAGTAAGGAAAAAAATACAGGAAAGTCTTGTGTGGACAAGGGAGATTATCTGACTTAATATTTAAGAGGATCTCTATGGTGCTATGTTGTAAAAGATTATTGAACAGAAATGAGGAACTATTAAACATCGTTAACAGTGAAGGGAGTAAGGAAATTAGCCTTGGTTTTGACTAATGTATTATAGGTGGACTGCAATTCCTGGGGCACAAAGTCAATGATACTCTTTGGTGTCATTACTCAACATAGAAGTTAAGTGAGGTGGCTACACAGATTGTTCTGCAATGTGAGTTGTTGCTTTACATTAAGTTTTTAATTAAAAAAAATTTTTTTTGAGCTGAGAGTCTCACTCTTTTCACTCAGGCTGGTATGCAGTGGAACAATCACAGCTCACCAGAACCTTGACCTTCTGGGGTTAGGTGATCCTTTTGCCTTGATGTCCTGAGTATCTGGGGCTACAGACATGCACTACCACTCCCAGCTAATTTTTTTTCTTTTTCTTTTTCTTTTTTTGTAAAGAGGAGGTCTTGCTATATTGCCCAGGCAGGTCTCCAACTCCTGGGCTTAAGTATTTCTTCTGGATCAGTCTCCCAAAGCGCTGAAATTAGAGGCATGAGCCACCGCGTCCAGCCTATATTGTTTTTAAGAACTAGTTGTTGGCCAGGCTCTGTGGCTTAGCCTGTAATCCCAGCACTTTGGGAGGCCGAGATGAGTGGATTGCCTGAGCCTGTGGGTTCAAGACTCACCAGGGCAACTTGGCGAGACCTCATCTCTACAATAAATCAAAAAAATTAGCCAGGCGTGGTAGCGCACGCCTGTAGTTCCAGCTACTTGGAGGACTGAAGCAGGAGGATTGCTGGAGTCCAGCAAGTTGAGGCTGCGGTGGCCGGGAGCGGCCACTGTACTCCAGTCTGGCCGACAGAGTGAGACTCCAACTCAAAAAAAAAAAAAAGGAACTGCTCATTTTGATTTATGTAACTCTAGTTCATTTTTTAAATGATTTTTATTCCTTGGGATAGACAGTTTGCTAGATCAATATACAGATAGATAGGTAGACAAATAGGTGCACAAATAGTATATAATATATTACATTAGAATCCTGGTCAAGATCGTGGCTTCTACAGAATAGTGTGTAGTTTTGAATCTTGGCTCTGCTTCTGACTAGCATTGTGATCTTAAACAATTTACATAATTAAACTCTGCATTGGTTTTATCTTTAGAGTGGAATTAATAATAGCAGCTTTACTCTGAGTTTTTACAAGGACTAAATAACACAATATAAATAAAGCATTTAGAAATGCAATTGCTCAATTGAACTCAATGTGATTAGTATTATTATTACTGCTGCTGTGGTTTTATTATCTCTACCCTCATTGATGGACTTTTATGTTCTCAGTTTTTCACTATTCTAAGCAACACTTCCATAAACAGTCTTTTTAAGTGGCAATAAAAATTTTATGCACTTTTGAACAAGATGTTCCTCTTGGGTATATATTTCTATATATACTATGTCATAAAGTAGATTCATAATTTTGTAGATACTATAAAATTGTTTTTAACATGTTTGCAATAATTTATACTTCTATCAGCAGTGTGTAAGACTTAGAGTTCATCTTCAACATTATCAATAGGTATTACCACACTCAGAATCAAAACAGGATATCTCACTAATGGTTTAATCTGATATTGTTTTAAATAGTAGAGAAGTTGAACACTTTTGCACATGCTTGTGTCTCATCTAGAAACATCTGTGTACACAGTCTATTTTTATTATACATGGGTAGATTTTACGTATATTACAATTTGTCATTTTAGAATTTCTATCCATGTTGCACACATCTAAGTTTTTGTGGTTTGTCATTTATGTATGTTTACATTTATTACTCTGTAAAACAAATTTTAGTTGTAAGCAATGAAATTTAATAATACTAAAGTTTTATTTTTTTATATTTTAATTTTTTTCCTGAATGTTCTAGGGTTTATTGGGGGCCAAGAGGCCCTAGTTTATGTTTAACTTTAATCCTTCTCAGGTTATATGTGAATAGGGTAATATATATATTATAATGTATTTGATTTAATTTATGTGAAAAAAGCAATTTTATGTCTTGTTTATAGAATAATCTATTTTCTCCCTCTAATATAGAATGTGATGTTATCAAGTTCCCATATATGTTTGGTTCTGTTTCTGCACTACTAGTTGCTTCCATTTATCTACTTATCTATTAGTTTATTTATTAGTAGGTCAAACACAAATATGTTAAGTGGTATAATTTAATGAATAGGTTTTGTTTAAGGAATTCATTTCTCTTTTTGCAGAATTATCGCATTTTCGGGTTATCTTAGTCCTTTAATCTTCCTTTCATAGTTCTTTCTGCCCTTTTTTTTCTGCTCTAATCATTGGGTTTCTAGTTAAGAGCACCTGCTTTTCTTGTATTTCGTATATCAGTTGAATATTTCACTGCAAACAACAGCAACAAATATAACAACTCCAAACTCATTTATTTAAAACCTAATGGGCTCACTCACTTTATAAAAGGCAAGAAGATGATCCTGAGGAATAATCAGGATGTACGAGATCTCCACAAAGACAAGAAGTCTGAAACAAGTCTATGACCGGGATAGCCTGAGGAACAGGCTGTTGAGACCCTGTTTCTGCCAGTCTCATCATGCCTAATGGGATATGGTCCACCACTTTTTCTATTTTCTATGCCATGTGCTTAAAATGTGGTCTCATGAAAGAGCATGTTTTTGGCTAGTCTTTGACTCTAATTGATTCCTCTGATTTTGCAAAAGTTCATAGAAAGGATCCAGTATTCCCATGATTTCTGTAGCTTCTTCTGCAGGAGGACTGAAAATGAAGGAGAGCACAAATAAGACCCCGTGCAGCTTTTGTGATGGCACCTGAGCTCCCTTCTGTCTTCTGAAAGTCAACATCCTGTTTCAGGTCCTCTTCATAGAGTCAGAAATGTATTTTATATCATTTAAAATATAAAATGAAATTATGCCCCTGGAGGGTATTTTAGATATTGTTATTCATATTCTATGAACTCTATACAAAAACACTAAAATGTCCCCTATCAGAAACTTCTTCCATAACCGTCCTACCATCTTCACTTATGTGGGTTTCTATTATGAAATGCATTTTTCACACAGCCTTCAAAATGGCCTTTATTCATTTATTTTAAAGATGTATGGTACAATTCAGGATTAGATACATAACTGGTCATTCTACAGGTAAAGTTTGGGCCTCCCTTTGGTCCCCAATTTGCCTGGTTTTAGCTCAGGAACCCTTATTAATATTACGTGTGTCCCTTTCCCTGACAGTTTCAGGATGCAAAATAACCTTTTTTTTTTTTTTTTGAGTTGGAGTCTTGCTCTGTCGCCTACAGTTTATATTTTTTATTTAATTTTTTTCTGTTATTTTACTTATTTGTACCTTCTGCATAATACTTAATAAAAGTAACAGTGGTGGACAATGTTGTGATAAGCAGTGGCCAGGCGATGTGATTTTTTTTTTTTCTTTTTTGAGTTGGAGTCTCACTATGTCACCTAGACTGGAGTGCAGTGGCCGCTTCCGGCCACTGCAACCTCGAACTGCTGTGCTCCTGCGATCCTTTCACCTCAGCCTTCCTAGTACCTGGAATTACAGGCATGCACTACCACGCCCGGCTGATTTTTTTATTTATTGTAGAGATGAGGTCTCACTGCCCAGGCGGATCTCGAACCCGCAGGCTCAGGCAATCCACTCACCTCAGCCTCCCAAAGGCACGGGATTACAGGCTGAGCCACCGAGCCCGGCTTGCGATGTGATTTTTAAGCTACAGCAACCATGTTTCCTAGCTTTGACTCCTTCTCCTACCTTGGGGGAAGGTGAATATCCTTTCTCTCTTGCTCTCTTTTTCTCTTTAATCTACTTTCTAAATAAACTATATTTTTCAATCTAAAAAAAGTAACAATGTCACTTTGTATATAATTTTGATGTCAAAGTAAAAATTTTCAGAATTTATTAAATGTATTAGACAAATAATTTTAAAATTCTATTTCTAGTTTTCTAAATATTTTATATGCTTTAAACTTTATGAAGTGGTTTGTCTACATCTATTGTAATAATGACATATTTTTATGTACTATTTTTAAGATGCACTGTACAAAGATTTTTACAGTAGTTTTGCATTTCTGAATACATTCAGATCGAATGTTCTACATTATATTCTTAGATATTTTAAACTATTTCTGCAATCATTTTATTTAATATATTTATCATTTAAATAGCACTATTTGCTTGTCATTTTCTGTTAATATTAATTTAAGATTTTACTTTTTAGATTATTGTAGAATTTCCATCTTTTTAAATTCAATTGGAGAGTTTGTGTAATATATGCAAATGTTTGTTTCTCAAGTATTTTGAAGATCAAGTCACATTTGAAAAGTATGGATCTGAGAGATAATATTTATTAAAATATTCCGGTGTTTTATTGCTTTTATGTCATTATGATATGATGTGATTTTTCAGAAATTTGTATGGTTTGTATTTGAGTTTCAATGTATCAGAACAGTTTTGAAAATATATTCATAAATGCAATACTACTTATATATTGTATAGTGAAGGCTATTCATTTCTATGCTTGATCTTCACCAAAAGGTTACTCGTTATATTACCTTGTGACTTTTATCTTTTATCTGTCTTACCAATAATTCATCAATTGTATTATTCTTTTTCAAACAAATGACTTTGGCCTTTGTCTATTTTCTCAATTGCATATTTTTCTCTTTTCTCTATATCTGCCATTTATTCTATGCATCCTTGCTTCTTCTTTTCTTCAAGATTTACTTGCTGTTCTTCAATTTGTTTATTCAGATAGATTCTTATCTCATTGACTTGACTACTTTCTTCTTTTTTCTAAGCAAGCATTTCTTCAATGGTTAGAATGTTGTCATTTTAGGCTGGTATAGTGGCTAGCACTTAGATATAGTAATCCCAGCACTTAGAGAAGCCAAGAGGGAGCATTGCTTGTGGCTTGGGGTTTGAGGCAACAGTGATTGTGCCACAGTATGGGCAACAGAAAAATTTTCTTTCTCAACCACAACAGTTTTGCAATTAATTCCCTCTCTGTCATTTGATGGAACCTGGCAATTGCTAATGTTTCTTCTACTGCTATGGGTTCAGTCCCTTATGTGTAGTTTTTGAGTGTGTAAGTAGTGCATTTTTTAGAAATGATATTATTATGTGAATACATCATTAATTTATTTATTCATTAACATTTAGGTCATTTCTATGCCAGAAGATACATGAAAAAATGCTCAACCTCACTAATCATAAGAGAACTGTGAATCAAAACCACATTGATATACTATCTAATGCTACCATTAATAAATCAAAAAACAACAGATCAAGCTTGGCTGGGAAGAAAAGGGAATGCTTCTGTGTTGCTGACGGGAGTGTAAACTAGTTAAACCTCTAGGGAAAATAGTGTGGCAGTTTCTAAAGAACTAGAAATTGACCTTCCATATAATCCAGCAATCACCTTTCTGGGAATATACCAAAAGGAATATAAATAATTTTATAAAGACACCTACACATACAGGTTTATAGCAGCAATATTCACAATAGCAAACCATGGAGCCAACCCTACTGCCCATCAAAAGGGGAATGGATAAAGAAAATGAGGTGCAGATACACGGTGGAGTATTGCACAGCTTTAAAGAAGGACAAAATCAGACTTTGCAGCAACTTGGAATTAGAGACCATCATGCTTACTGATCTATCACAGAAGCAAAGAACTGAATACCACATGTTCTCACTCATAAATGGGACCTGAACATTAATCACAATGATACAAGGGAGGGTAGACAGTCATGGGACACTTCCAGGGGAGGGAGGGAGATGGGGCACATAACATCACTAAGGGTACCTGAGCCTAAATCAAGGGAAGTGAGAACCAGTGGGAGGTCCCAGCTTTACCTGCATGTAGATTACTAATGTACCTAAAGCAGAATTGTACCCCACATCTCTATAATAAAAGTTACAAGGAGGACAGAGGAAGATGGTGCCAAGCCAGCCAGACTATGCAAGCCCCAGTGAGACTGGGTGAGTGTATGGAAAATGTTGCATGTGTGCTGGTGAGAGAGTGGATGTGTGAGTGACTGAATGAAGGCAAGGGAGTCAGTGGCCAGGGTTCTCCTGGTGCAGTGGCTACTGGCAGAGCTGCTCGAGTTGGACCCTAGGGATTCCTGGGATGCAGAAGTTGAGTGCCTCTTTTTAATGGACAAAAGCTTTTCTACAAAGAAGTGAATGGGAGAGGCTACCAGCCCCAGGCTCCGCCTCACCACTGCAGCAGGAGAGACTGCTGGCTCCAGGCTTTGCCTCACCACTACAGTGCCTGGCTGGACACTGGTAGCAGGGGCTGTGGAGGGAGTCCAGAGGCAGAGTCCCACCAGAGGATAAGAGAGGCACCCACAAAATCTTGAAGTTGGAGTAGGAAAGTGCTCTGACTTGCTCATTGTGGAGCAACAGACTTGATATCTGTGACTGGTGGACCAACTACTCAGGGTTGATCGTGACCCAGAGGTAATATCCTGAAAGCACAAGCTTCGCAGGGAGCTGATGAGTGCTAATCTCAGACACCCCACGTCCTACCCTGATTCACTCATGGGACAAAGGGCGTGACCAGAAAAAGATGAGGAACAATTCCTAAGAGATCAGTGGTGAGTTTGGGGTTGACCCAAACCTCATCCTCCCCAGCAATGCTCTGAACATCAGACCTACACAACTGGGCCACAACTAAGAGTAATAAACCCATGTGGAGCCTGGATGTCAGTTGCAATAGGATAACTCTCTGAGAGTACATACCTGGGGAAGAGACAATCCTGTACCTCCCCACTGGAGGAGATCTCTCTGAACATATGAGAGTGGGAGGGGAGGACTGCAACCCCACCTACCTCCACTGCCCTTCCTCCTTCCCTGCTCCAGACACTGGGGAGAGAGTGAAAGAGGTGGAAGTTCTGCAAGATGTAGCAGAGGAGACAAGAGGAACAATTACAGCATCTGCCGCAAGAGGGCAGGATTTTTTAATTTGTTTGATTGTTTAATTTTTAATTTTAAAAAATTTAAAAAAAATTTTGTCTGTTTGTTTTTTAGTTCATCTACTTTTTAGAAATTTTTCCTTTGTGCTTGAAAGTGTATGTGAGGGTTTGATCTGTATCGCAACCTCTTTTTCTTTTTTTCTTTTCTTTTTCTTTTTCCTTCTTTTCTTGATTTTTGTTTTCTGTTTATGTATGTATGTGAATGACTGAGTGTTCATCTTTCAGTTTTTTGTTGCTGTTTTGTTTTTGTTCTTTTGTTCTTCTCTTTTTTTTTTTTTTTTAGTTGAAGGTGTGTGTCAATATATATGTGAGGGTTCAATTTAAATTATTTTCTTTTTTTCTAGTCTATCTCTATTTCATTTTCACTCATTTTGTGCTAGGTATGTGAGTGTGTGTTTAGTTTTCCTGATTTTTTTGTGTTGCTCATTTTGTTTCACTTTATTGTTATTCCACTTTGTTTTTGAGTATGTATGTATATGTGTATGTGTGTGTGTGTGTGTTTGAATGTTTTTTGAATGGTTTCTGCTTTCATGGTTCTGCGGTTTTCTTTTTCTTTTTCTTTTTTTTAAACTCTTGTTCACCATATTTTATTCCATTTTTATATTTTCTCCTCATTGCTGTAACTATTTGGACTCGGGGATACACACACATACCCTTTGCATCATATAATAGAGAGGTGGTGGGATGTGGATCTCAGGGAACACAGACCACAATCAGTGAACAGTGTGATTTGCATGTAGTTTCTGAGTCCTAGCTTCACAACCCTGACCCTATTTGACTTTCAAAACTACAAGAGACAGCAAAGCTTCCCACCCACAGTCCTGTTTCAAAATAGAACAAATCCATAGACCAGATCAGAGAAGAATAGAGGATTCAGCAAACATCAGAAGGGAAAGCCTCTCTCACTGACACTGAATAATGGAACTAAAGAGAAAAGCAAGAGATCTGTGACAAATAAGGAAAAGCCATAGGAAGACCACAGGTAATTTCAAGTGTAATAAAGAGAAAACTCCTAAAAAAATCAGACCTCGGAACCCAAACAATGGAAGTCACAAATAACTTGCCCCAGAATATGAGAGGGATTAGGGAATGGATGAAAAGAGTGAATAAGACTCAAGAAAGACAAGATGCAACAAGGAAAGAACCTGTAACAGGGATTTTGGCAATAAAAAATTTCATCCAGGAAATTAATAAGAAGATGACAAGCATAGAAAGCAGAACTAATTCAGTCGAACACAAAACTTGAAGACCAGAACATGGAATTAAACTGATCTGTAAAAAACATAGAAAGAAAACTCAGAAAGAAATAACAAAGTCTACAAGAGATGTGCAATTATATCAAGAGGCCGACCTATGCCTGACTAATATCCCAGAAAAAGAAAAGGATGTGGAGAACACCTTAAAGTAAGCATTTCAGGAAGTTATCCAAGAA
This sequence comes from Carlito syrichta, assembly GCF_000164805.1. Classification (NCBI taxonomy): domain Eukaryota; kingdom Metazoa; phylum Chordata; class Mammalia; order Primates; family Tarsiidae; genus Carlito; species Carlito syrichta. The sequence goes on along the minus strand of NW_007260279.1, from coordinate 435,879 downwards.
AATTTTCCCCATCTCACCAGAGTGGTGACAAATCCAACACAAGAGATACAGAGAACCCCCACAAGACATCAAATGAGAAGAAAAATCCCTAGACATATAGCAATTTGTCACACAGCATAGACATTAAAGAAAAATCCTACAGGCAGCAAGAGAGAAAGATCAGACTACCTACCAGGGAAAATCAATCAGAATAGCAGAAAACCTATCAGTGGAAACACTACAAGCAAGAAGGGACTGGATTCCAATATTCAAAATCCTCAAATGTGAACAATTTCAATCAAGAATTTCCTACCAGCCAAGCTCAGTTTCATCAGTGATGGAGAATTAAAATTCTTCCCAGACATCCAATCCTTAAAAGATTATGCAGCTTCCAGACCAGCACTAAAGGAGACAATTAAAAAGGTATTAAGCACAGAAGAAGGAAGAAAAAACGGATGACCACACACATCCCAAGAAAAAAGCAGAGGACAGAATCAATAGAGAATACAGTGCAATAATAAACTTCAAAGCACACTCATACATCAAACTCAGAGCCAAAAGTAAAACAAGCAAAGAAAAAACTTTATAAGAACTTCATTACAGGGATAAACAATCACATTTCAATAATCAGTCTGAATGTGAATGGACTAAATTCACCACTGAAAAGACACAGAATGACAAACTGGATAAGAAACCATGACCCAATTATTTGCTGCATCCAGGAAACACATCTCACCACAGAGAATGCAAACAGACTCAACCTTGAAGGATGAAAAATGAGTTTCTAGGCAAATGGATCACAAAATAAGGTAGGGGTCAGGATCTTAATATCGGACAAGACAAACTTTAAGCTACAAAAATTTTAAAAAGTCATAAAGGGACACCACATAATGATAAAAGGTTCAATCCATCAACAAGAACTATCCATCCTAAACATAAATGCTCCCAACACAGGAGCACAAAGCATTTATAAAGCAACTACTAAGTAAACTAAAAAAAGATGTTGACTCTAACACTATTATATTAGGGGACGTGAATACCCCACTAACAACCTAGATAGATCATCTAGACAAAAACTCAGCAAGGAGATCCAGAACCTACTTGACAATTGACCTAATGGACTTAATAGATACTTACAGATTATTTCACCCCAAAACAACAGAATATACATTCTACTCATGCCGTGTACCATACCATACATGGTATATAATACCATAATGATGACTGCATATTATTATACATTTATTCCAACATATAAAATGTGCAACATTGAGATGCACTTTGAGTGAAGATGATATGTCAATGTAGGTTATTAATTGTAAAAAAATGTTACACTCTGGTGGGGGATGTTGATAATGGGAGAGCTATGCATGCATCAGAGTTGGAGGTATTATATGATACTATACCTTACTCTCCATTTTGCTGGTAAATTTTTTTTAATTTTAAAGTTGTAGGGTCCAAGTTAAGATTGCATTCATAAGTGATTTAGGTACTGGTGAAGTTTTGGCTTCCTATTGGACCTCACTTCACCTAGATTAGGATCAAAGTAAAACTGCTCTAAAAATAGTCTCTAAAAATATTAAGATTGTTTTCTGACCAAAACTATAATTATTTTTGTAAATATTCTGTTTGTTTTTGACTATAATGTATAGTATTAAAGCTGTTGTATTCAGTCTTCTATAAGTGACATTTATGAAATTTTAAAATTCTGCTTTTCAGATATTTTATAACCTATTGATTTTTCTTCTCAGTTATTGAAAGATAAGTGGGAAAATCTCCCAACATACAATATATGACATTTTACTATGATGCAGTATCACTTGCAATATGCTTTTTCTTAAAATCTAATTTTTTAAATTATCAGCACACACACACACATATAACATTTTATGTATTATATTTACACATTAAACAATTTTAATAGATTTATGAATTAGAACCAGAACCAGAATCAATTCAGAGTGACACCAGGGTTGCCACATTTATGGAAAAAATAAGAAATGTGACCTACAGAAAATAGCTGGATTGGTTACAACTTTTTTTCTTTATTTCAACATGGTTTAAATGATTGGCGGCTTGCAATTGGCTCAAACTCATCTGTGGGATTGACTAAGACTTGATTACTTGTTTCAAGAACAGGTTACAGTCTGTTTAAACATCATGTAAGGTTACAGTTTACTAAGTATAAAGAAGACTTTAGGCTGAACTCAAAGTATATAGGGAGAAAACTGTAGTCTAACATTTAAGTATTTCTCCCATTTGGTTGACCTCTCAATTTTGAGATTGACCAAAACTTTAGGTATTGACATCACTCTGTCACCAGCACAAATGAAGTTATCTGTTTTCAAATCCCACTGGAAAATAGCACAACAGTGACTTTTTAAAAGTGGGAACAAGAATAAAGAGCAATAAGAAAAAAAAACACCTGAATGGTTAACTCAGGTCACTTTTTGTAAGTGTTAACGGAAAGGACTTCCTAATTATGATGGAATCTCCTGTTTACAGGAGAGAAAAAAAGAGGCAGATCTATTTTGGGATCTCTCTGCTCTCTAAAAGTTTTATTTTGATTACGTCGTGTTTAACATGAGTGTCTCACTTTATATTTGTTCTGGTTTGTTGGGGCCTAGTGCAGGAACTCAGTTCAAAATACCAGACTTTCAAAATTTTGTTTAAAATTATCTTCTATTGGTCACTTTCTCACTTAGATGAGAGTATAAACAAAACTTAGGACTTTAATGCTGCTCTCAGTTACCATCAATTGGGTTTCTGGTCTCAACATATCATTCATAGGTTGAGATGTTTTCATAATTATGCATTTCTTTGAGTTTTTTCATTCCCATTGAAGAGAAATCATTTGATATTCTACAGATAGCTGTATTCAAATATTTAAAACTTGCAAAAGAATATAGTATGCAAGAGAGTCTACTATTATGATTGAAAGAAGGATAATAGGTTCTCTGTGAACCAAAACTACTACAGTTAAGTTGATCAAAAAATGAGCCAGATGAAGAACCTACTCATTTTTTTTTTTTTCGAGTTGGAGTCTCACTCTGTCACCCAGACTGGAGTGCAGTGGCCACTCCCGGCCACCGCAGCCTTGACCTGCTGGGCTCCGGCAACACTTCTGCCTCAGCCTTCCGAGTAGCTGGAATTACAGGCACGTGCTACCATGCCCGGCTGATTTTTTGATTTATCGTAGAGATGAGGTCTCACTGCCCAGGCAGGTCTTGAACCTGTGGGCTCAGGCAATCCAAGAACCTACTCATTTTAACCAAGCAGCCTGTTCATATGTTTATAAAGTTTCTTTGGGTAGTCTTGCCAATAGTGTATCTTTGCCACCCTTTTATGTTCAGGTTTTATACATTTTTATTTTTAAGTGTGATTTGTATAAGCTACGTATACCATAGTAGATATATTTTATTATCCATACCAATAATACTTTTTTTTATTATTGCCACTTTTGCATCAAAGGTTCATGTTCATGTATTTGGTTTTAAATATGTCATATCACTATTATTTTTATTTGTTCAATACACTTTATTTTATGTATTTCTCCCATTCTATTATAATTTCAATTTCAATTCAGTTTATCTTTAAGTCTATTATTAGATTTATATTATATAGGCTTTCATTCTTTTTGTGGTTTCTACATAGGTCACAACATGCATCTTTAATTTACAAAGTAAAATGACTTTTTACTTTTTACATACTCCCAGCTAATATTAAATATTGACTCTAATTTCCTCTCTTCTAGAATTATAAACAATTGTTATTTGGATGTTTTAAATCTATGAGGTTTTTGTTATTGCCTCATTCAATCAACAGTTATTTAGTTTACCTATATATTGACTCTAGCTCTTCATTAATATTTTTGGTGGATGGGGGAGCAAGATGGTGACGAAACCTGTGGGAACATGAAAGTCTCTGCAAGGGTGAGTATCCATAAAGACAGCTTACATGATTTAGTGAGTGCAGCTGGGTGAGTGAAATTCCATCTAAAGGGACCCTCAAGATCAAACACCCAGGGCTCCCCTCCAGAGGCAGCTGCTACCCACCACTTTCCTGAAATTGGAGACCCAGTGTGCAGGATCATCAGTCATTCTTGGGTATGTCTCCAGAGGAGGCAGAAGAGGTCAGCTGCTCTTCGGCATGTGGCACCAAGCCCATGCCACCACCCATGGCAACTAACCGGGCACTGGCAGAATAAATCATGAACAGGGAATGGCAAGGAAATCTGGAGTGGAGTCTCACTACTGGTGAGGAGACATCAACTGCCTCTATTTTATCTGTCCCAGGACTGGAAAGAGACCTGTGTTGGCTCTCCCAGCTCTGTTCAGCCTCCAATCTGGGACCCAGAGGTGATCTCTGAGCCCTTCGGGGATTGACCATCACTGATCCAAAGAGAGAACTTTAGGAGCAGACAGAGAGACAGAAAAGCATCCATCATCTCACCATAGACATGACCATTCAAATACAAGAAATTTAGAGAACCCCTGAAATTCTTCAAATGAGAATACCAACTCCTAAACACAGAGTAATTTGCTTACACTAAGTAGATATAAAAGAAAAAATCCTAAGGGCAGCAACAGAGAAAGATCAGACTGTTTACGGGGGAAGACCAATTAAAATAGCAGCCGACTTATCTACAGAAGCACTACAGACAAAAAAAGACTGGAGTCCAATCTTCAAAGTCCTCAAAGATAAACAATTCCAATCAAGAATTTTCTACCCAGCTAAGCTAACCTACATAAGTGATGGAGAAATCAAATCCTTCTCAAACCATTCAATCCCTAAGAGTTTATCCACCTCCAGACCAGCTCTATAAGAAACACTTAAGAAAGTATTAAACACAGAAGAGAAAAAAAAGCTGCAAGAATGCAGGAAAACGATTGAATGAACACACATACATCAACCCCCAACTCAAAAGAAAACCAACCAGCAAACAAACAACAACAAATGCTATAAGAACCTTATGATAGGAATAAAGTCTCTCATCTCAATAATTAGCCTGAATGTGAATGGACTAAATACACCACTGAAAAGACATAGAATGGCAAGGTGGATAAAGAAACAATGCATCAATACACTGTCTCAGGAGACTCATCTCACCAGAATGAACACTAACAGATTCAAAGTAAGAGGATGGAAAAGAAATTTTAAGGTGAACATAACACAAAAGAAAGTAGGAGTTGTGATCTTAATATCAGACAAAATATTCTTTAAGCTAACAAAAATTTAAAAAGATATGGAAGGTCAGTACACAATTATAAAAGGTTCAATTCATCAACAAGAAATATCCACTCTAAACATATATGCTCCCAACATAGGAGCACTGACCATTATAAAGCAGCCTCTAGGTAAACTAAAAAATATATTGACTCTAACATTATCATAGTTGGGGACTTAAATATCTCACTAACAACCCCAGATAGATCATTTATGAAAAAAATCAACATGGAGATTCAGAACCTCAACTTAACACTTACCAAATAGACTTCATCAATACCTACAGAACATTTCACCCAACAACCACAGAATATACATTGTACTCATCATCACATGGTACGTACCCCAAGATCGACCACTTCCTTGGTCAAAGATCAAGCATAAACAAATTTCATAAGATCAAAATACTGCCATGAACATTCTCAGATCATAATGGAATACAAATAGATATCACCACCAATAAAGCTTCCCCAAAACCTACAAAGATGGACACTAAACAGCATGATGCAGAACAATACCTGGGTCACCAAGGAACCAAAGTGGAAATTAAAATATTTAGGAAACAAATGAAAATAAAGAAATTTCTTACTAAAACCTCTAGGATACTGTGAAAGCAGTACTGAGAGGGGAATTAATCTATGAACACACATTAAGAAAATGGAAAGAGCACAAGTTAACAACATAACAAATCACAAAAGACTACCAAAACCCTAATGTCAGCAGAAGAATCTAGATCAATCAAGAATTTTCTAACACCCAGGGCTCCCCTCCAGAGGCAGCTGCTACCCACCACTTTCCTGAGATTGGAGCCCCCAGTGTGCAAAAGACAAAAATTTCATAGAAAAAAATCAATGAAACAAAAAGTTGATTCTTTGAGAAGATAAACAAGATTGATAGACTCCTAGCCAGATTGATCAAGAAAAAGAGAGAAAAAGCCCAAATAAACACAATCGGAAATGCAAAACATCAAATCATAATTGACCCTGAAGAAATACAAATGTTTTCAGAGATTATCATGTATATCTGTATGAAAACATACTAGAGAAGCTAAACGAAATGGGGAACTGTCTGACATCACAAAACCTCACAAGACTGAAACAAGAAAAAATTAAGACATTAATTAGACCAGTAACCTCCCAGAATATCGACTCTGTCATAAGAAAACTACCCCTACAAAAAAAAAAAAAAAAAAGGTCCTGGACCAGACGACTTTTCAGCAGAGTTCTACAAATCATATAAGGAGGAGCTGATATCAATCCTATTGAAAGTATTCCACACAATCAAGAAAGATAGAGCTCTCCCCAAATCAATTTATGAAGTTAACATCACACTGATACCCAAAGCAGGTAAGTTCCAAAAAAGAGAGCTACAGGTTAATATCCCTGATAAATATCAATGCAAAAATAATCCACAAGATTCTATCAAATCAGATACAACAAAACATCTCAAAAATCATATACCATGACTAGGTAGGCTTCATCCCTGGGAAGCATGGCTAGTTCAACATCCTCAAATGTGATTAAATACATCAACAGATGTAAAAATAGGAATCACATGATTATATCATAATATGCTGAAGAACCATTTGACAAAATCTAGCATCCCTTCTTGATAAAAACCCTGGAACACCTAGGCATAGAGGGAACATAACTCAAAATAATATGAGCAATCTGCAATAAACCCACAGCCAACATATTGCTAAATGAACAGAAATTGAAAGTATCTTCCCTAAAACTGGAACAAGAAAAGGCTGCCCACTTTCACCCCTCCTGTTCAACATAGTATTGAAAATCCTAGCTAATGTAATCAGAAAAGATATGATAATCAGGGGCATCCAAATAGTAAAATAGGAAGTAAAGTTATTCCTCATTGTTGGCGATATGATTTTATACTGCAAATGTCCAAGAGAATCTGTTAAAAATCTTCTTGCACTGATAAAATAATTTGACATAGTCTCAGAGTACAGAATCAACATGCAAAAGACAGTTACATTCTTATACACCAACAGCAAAGAGACAGAAAACAAAATAAAAAGCACAATCACAGTTACAATAGCAACAACAACAACAAAAATACCTCAACATCTTTCTAACCAAAGAAGTGAAAAAACTTTACACTGAAAACCACAAAACACTGCTCAAAGAAATTAAAAATAAAATAAAGGGAAGAATATTCCATGCTCATGGATTTGAAGAATCAACATTGCTAAGATGTCCATCCTACTCAAGGCAATCTACAGATTTAACACAATACCTATTAAATTACCAGCATCTTTCTTCTCAGACCTGGAAATAACAATACACAAATTCATATGGAAACATGAACGACCATGAATATCCAAAACAATCCTTAGCAAAAGAAAGAAAGTGGGAACTATCACACTTCCAGACTTTAAATTTTACTATTGGTACAGTAGTCAAAACAGCCTGGTTTGGGTACAAGAACAAGACTTACAGACCAATGAAATAGGCTAGAGATTCCAGAAGCAAAACCTCAATTTCTCAACAAACTCATCTTTGACTAAGCTTCCACTAACAACCACTGGGGCGGGGGGGAACCTTTTCAGCAAATGGTGCAGGGAAAACTGGCTGACCACATGCAGAAATTTAAAACAGGACTCTTACCAATCACCATAAACAAAAATCAACTCTAACGGATCAAAAACCTAAACATAAAACCTCAAACTACAAGAAACTTAGAAAATGCAGGCGATATCCTTATGGAAATTGGAACTGGCAACCAATTCCTGATCAAAACCCCAAATAACCATGCCATAAGAGATAAGATAGATAAGCGGGACCTCATCAAACTGAAAAGCTTCTACAAAGCAAAAGAAACCATCAAGAGAGTGGGGAGTCAGTCCACAGAATGGGAAAAAAAAATATTTCCCAACCATGTATCTGACAAAGGCCTAACATCTAGGATCTACAAGGAACTCAAACATGCTGAAAAGAAAAAAAAAAATCCCTATTAAAAAATGGGCAAAAGATATGAATAGACACTTCTCAAAAGAAGATATACAAGCAGCCAACAGATACGTTAAATAATGCTCAGCCTCACTAATCATCAAAGAAATGCAAATTAAAACCACACTAGATGCTACCTAACTCCAGTCGTGATGGCCACCATCAATAATTCAAAAAGCAACAGGTGCTGGAAAGAATGTGGAGAAGACGGAACACTTCTATACTGTTTGTGGGATTGTAAACTGATACAGTCTCTGTAGAAAACATTGTGGTGATTCCTAAAAGATCTAGAAATTAACCCTCCATAAGACCCAGCAATTCCCATTCTGGGATTATATCTGAAGGAACTCAAAATCACTCTATGAAAAAGATACCTGCACACTCACATTATTCACAATAGCAAAAACATAGAACCAACTACACTGTCCATCAAAAATGGACTGGATTTAAAGAATGTAGTACATATACATGATGGAACATTATGCAACCATAAAGGAGGGCAAAATTGTGAACTTCACAGCAACTTGGATGGACTTACAGTCTATACTATTAAGTGATCTATTACAGAAGCAAAGAACTGAGTACCACATGTTCTCACTCATAAGTGGATCCTTAATAGTTATCATAATACTATAAGAAGGGGATTGGCAGTAGTGGGAAACTACCAGAGGAGGAGGAACTCTTCATCAATAAGGGTACCTGATCTCAAAAAAGGTGATGTGGGGACCAAAGTAAAGTTCAAACTTTTCCTGTAAAATGACCATTTGTAAACCTAACCCTGACTTGTACCCCACATCTTTAAAATAAATTTTAAAAAAAATTGGTTTGGTATGTCTGTGGTTATTACTGGCTCTGGGCCTTAAGTTTTGGATTTATTTTATTCCACCTCTTTTATTCATCATTGTATCATTTTATGCTGTCATTGCTTCTGATGAGAACTCAGTACTCATGTCCACTTAGGTACCTTTGAAAGTAGTCTTGTTTGTACTCAGATTTTAGTTTTGAGTATGCTTTTAAAACTATTTTCCTTATTTTTACCGACTTCAAGAACTAAACTGAGAGATCAACAGATTTCTTCTTTATACAACTCTAAGGGAAAAAAAAGCAAAACTTGTGTTAGCCTTAAAATAGTAACATAAACATTGACAAAAAATAATGTTAGTCATATTTAATATATGTCAGGTTTCCTAAGACATTTTGGAAAAAAAATTTTAAAAATTCTTAAGTTTTAAGAAAAACAATGGTTAATAATGAGTGAACTACAGCAGAATGTATTAGATGTGGAATAGCAAATAAAACTGGAAAGATGATTTTAAAGTATATGATCTTTAAACTGTGATGGAACTTATATTACAGCTAAGAAATTTAGACTTTGCCTGAAAAATATGTAGAGATCTGTGTTTTATTGCCCAACAGAAGTATCCACTGCTAAAGGAGGAAAGAATCAAGATGGGATAAGGGTCACACAACCACACACTGGGTGCCAAGTCCAGCACACAACTTACTTATGTAGTGAATCCTCACAGGTAACCCAGAACTCTGAAATAAAATTTAAATGAAAATTTGAAAGAACATTAAACATGTACATACAGGTATATTTAGTTGAAATAAAGTTTGTGTTAAATAATATTTTCACAATTTGTGATGTACCCACTATATTGATTTCACAACTCACCAATGGATTGAAAGTCACAACTGGGGAAAAAACTGCTTTACATAAACATTATTTCATTTTTTAATGTATAAACTCTCTTAGACACTGATAAAACAGAAATCCCCAAAGCTTTTTAATGGTTGCTTGTTCTGTCATTTCTTGATTCAGTTGCACATGATTTAAACATGTAGTCAAATGGGAAACACTTCATTTCAAGGAATCAATGTATATATTATATAAAAATCTCTTTGATTTTACAAAGATGAGAAACAACAAAAGTCTTCAGAGATGTTCGTTTCCCTTCTTCCAGAAGAATGGATTATCCTCTGGCACTTTGCAGGATTAGCTAAGCAGTTTTCACATAATAGATTGGTCTAAGAAACTCATTTTCTGCAACCTAAAATTTATTTTTCTCTATAGTAGGTAAAAAAAAAATGCAGTCATTTCAAACTCATTAACTGTAGTCCAATATTGAGTTCATGCTTTGATTAAATAACCTAGCCAACCATTAAGATCATTTTAGAAAATTTAAGTCAACCCATTGAATCCTAGTTTCTAGGACATCACACATTTGTAGTAAATTTTACACTTTTGAGTCTTATATTTAGTCCTCCTTGATCTAATACACATAAATGCCATTCCCATATGAAATAATTGAAAATTTTGAGCAATCAGAACATGATTTGATATATTTTAACAAGACACTAACCTGCCATAGTAGTTAATTGACTAAAGAAAATGAAATTAAAGAAAATCACCTAAGAAACGTTTGTAAAATCCAGATGAGTGATAACAGACTTATATCAGAGATATATCAGTGTGATAGTAAAAAAATGATTGCATTCTAGAAATAATTTAAAGAAAAAACTGGCAATGTAGGTTGAATTTCATATTTCTCATAGAAGAACAATTTCAGAAACTTCTGTTTTTGAATTTATTTAACTAAGTGGTTCACAAAATGTTTGGTTTAGAATTATTTTATATTCCATAAAAATTACTAATGATTCCAAAGAGCCTTTGTTTATATGAGTAGAATATATGTATTTTATTGTGTAGATATTAAAACAAAAATATTGTCAAATATGAATTTATTAATTTATAAGATTTAGCAATAATAATCATTAGATATTACAAATAATGTTTTATTATTAACTATATATTTTGTATTAACTATTATAGATTATTATTGTAATTGCAAGTGAATTACCACAAATAATTTTATTTTTTAAATCATAATAGCAAAAATAGTGAGAAAAGTGGCAGTGCTTTACAATTTTGCAAATCTTTTTAATATCTGGACTAATATAGCAAAGTTAAATTCTCATAATCAGTTATATTCTATCTAGGCTAAACAATGTGAAGGTTATCTGGTCTTGGAAATGTAGATAAAAAAGGGAGGGATACATTAATAGCCTTTTTAAATAATTATGGTTATTTTTCTTTGTTACAACAACACAACTTAAAAATAAGTCATTTCTTAAAGGTGTCAACGCAGAACTTGAAATCTATAAATTTTATACTATGTTACATTAGCCCATTTGCACATTGAATAAATAATTTAAGCCTGCATGACTTCATAGCATCATGCATTGATTATTTGGAAAATATTGGTGTTATGTAGATCATTAGAATTCTAATACATTTTATTATGCAGCATCAAAAGTTTCATTCAGAAATACAGTCATAGATCTTATTTGAAAGGATTTTAAGTATTGGGAAATTATCAAGCTCATGATAATTACACCAATCTAATTTTTTGCAGCATTCTAATTTTTCACTTGAATGCCAGAATTTTGTCACTGGAAATAATTACTCTAAATTTTTTGAATAAACAAACTTACTTTACTTATTTTCAAAGAAGCATAAGCCACATACTTAAATCTTAACCACTATAAATTTTCCACCAACCATTATTTTCAAAGTACAAACTATTTTATGACACAAGAGGCCAGTTCATCATGTAATTGAATCAGGTGCACAAGTGCTTTTTCTCTAGTAATGATATGAAGGCAAAAGTAATTTTTGCATATTTATAATTTTCTCACATACTGTGGTGTTAATAAAATTACATTTTTTTCTTATTGCCCAAGACATCTTTAATTAAAGTTGCCGTGTGTGAGTGTGTGTGTGTGTGTATGTGTGTTAAGTACACAATGAAGAATACAATAAATTGTATCATCAGTGCCACTGTTTTTATTAGTGTTAAATTGCCAACAGGTTTATGCTTTTTTCTTTTTGCATCATCAGTGAAAACGACCCAGTAAAAAAAATTAAAGTTAAATTTCAGTATTATTTTTATAACTTTTCAAAATAGAAACACATATCTAATGTTGAGATCTACTGATCTGGTGACTTTATGATTCAGGAACTGGTAAAATATCACAGGGTGATCTAATGGATATGCTGGGTTCACTGTGAGATATAAATCGGTCAATACCTTATTTATCACATGACCTCTACAGGTTTTCTCTGACCCATGATGATAGCACCATTCTGTGTATCCAGGGGTTACTAATGCCTCAGAGCCAGTGAAAACTAACTGTACCAACATTTCAGCATATTTTTGTGTCCATATATTCTATATTTAGAAAGTATCCTGAATATCTTTGGCAAATTACAGAATGATGACTTTTAGAATATTCTTGAAGCACTGTCATATAATCTTTTTCAATGGTCCTTGATCTATTCTTTCTCTGAATCTGTGAACTAATCCATGTCTGTTGGAAAAAAGAGTTTTTAACCCTCTCTATTGTTGTGGGTAGTTTTTGCAACTTATTTACTAATTCCAATACACACACACACACACACACACACACACACACACACACACACACATATATCTCATATATTTATATATATATACAACATATATCAAATAGGATTTGGAAAGACTTGGTGTGCATTTTACTCCTAGGAATCCCATGCTTGATTAATCCATTTCCAGAGATCTTACTGTATTAAATAATTCTGATATCAATAGGCAGACAATTATTATAGTAAAGTATCTAATAATCATCACTTACATTTTAATTTTTCTTCTTCAGGAACCCAGGTTCTTTAGTATGTTTTACAACCTGTGAGTATAGTCATTGTTGAGCTTTTCAAGAATGCTGGCATTATCTTCTCCAATCTACCTTTCATCACTTTGCTGAATTACATGTTTGAGTTCCTTTGGGATATATTGTTAAGATGATGAGAAGCAGATATATATGATAATCTATCTGAACATTTATGCTTTATTAATCTTTTAAATTTTCTTTACTATAATATTAAAGTAATTTGTAGTTTTCTAATCTCAATTAGTTTAGATTTCAGTTAACCATATAAGCAATCTTCAAGACCACTTGAAGATGCTCAAGTTAATTCTTTGAATGCAGAAAATCTGTTTAGTACACACTTACAGGTATTTTTTTCCTCATCTGAATGTACATTTCTTCTTTATGTTTCTAGAAAAATTACTCTAATATAATTATAATAATGCTACAATATTTTTGACATACAAGCCCTTTTATCTCAGGTAAAACTACACACTTGTCTCCTTGAGAAGATCTGGGCCTATTTATAGATGTGATGGCAATTGAAATAGGCTAGAGTTTAGTGTGAGGACAATTGGCATTCCTTTGCAAGGTAAATCCCCTAAAAGTAGTCACTGAAGGATTAAAGCCAAGACTAGCCCATAAGACAAGTCCATATAATTATACTTATACTTACCTAAATTTATTCATAAATCCTCTTTACAATTCTAACAGTCCCACTTTATTCCAAAAGTTTTCTATTTTTTAACAGTGGGTATGGCAAGAGTATTAATTAAACTTATTTGGTAATTTAGCAGTCAAAAGTATCAGATCCTGAATATGCTTTTTAAAATAGCCTGTACAACTACAATAAGTAGGATATTATTTTGCAAAACTGAATTTCCTTGAATCTCTGTTTATATTTTGAGCCACTAATTTAACATCCTATATTTCCTCTCTAATCTTTGTGGAACCGACAGAAGAAAGCAACTCAGGCACAATTCATTACCATCAATATGTCTTATTGCAACAAATATTTGGTCTTTCAAAGTGTCATCTTAATTGACTCTTTATCTCAGGTGATTAAATAATATAAGCAACTATTTTACTATTATACACCATTATCTACGAGTTCTCATTTTCCAAAAAATAACTAGTTAATAACTTATTTAATAATTCCTAATCAAATAATAAAGTTGTATCTTCTTTAAGTGTCTGCAACCAATTCTGGCTCCAATATTATGTCATTCAAAATTCATAGGAAAAGAGAAACCACTCAATATTTTAGGATAAAAGTATTAATATAAAAATAAAATCATCAATATAAAAATAAAATTAAAAAAATTATAGTGATGAGTTATAAGTCAGCATTGACTACTTATGTAGGCTGCTTGCAGGTGGAGCTTGGGCTTCTAGTTGACCCTCTCTTTCCCTGATAGTGAACCAGGTATCCAGTGTGCTGTCACATGTGCTTCTTCCTTCTTCCTCCTTCCCTCCCCTAGCAGCGCCTGCCAATCTCACTTTTGTACTAGTATGACTAGTGTTCGAGGCTCTCTTATGAGTAGTACTATGCAGTAATCAGTTCTTTGTCCTGCAATAGCTTACTTAGTATGATGGTCTCCAGCTGCATCCAAGTTGCTGCAAAGGCCATGATTTTTATCTTTTTTAAGGCTGCATAATATTCTATCATGTATATGCACATTTTCTTTATCCAATCCACTTTCAATGGGCATCTGGGTTTGTTTTATGCCTTTCCTATTATGAACAGTGCTGCAATAAACATGCATGTGCAGGTCTTTCTGGTAGAGCCATGTTCCTCTAGATATATTCCCAGGAGAGGGATTACAGGATCATATGGAAGTTCAATTTTTATTATTTGAGGAATTTCCACACTGATTTTCATAGAGGTTGAACTAGCTTACATTCCTATCAACGGTTTAGAAGCATTTCCATTTCTCTTCAACAGCACCAGCACCTGTTTTTTGGTTTTGCTTTGTTTTTTGTTTTTATTAATGATAGTCATTCTTACCAGTTGTAGGTGGTATCCCATTGTAGTTTTGAATTGCAAATATCTGGTGATTAGCATTTCTTCATGTGTTTATTCACTGCTTTGTATGCCATCCTTTGAGAAGTGTCTGCTAAGGTCCTTTGTCTACTTTAAAAATTTTTTTCAATTCATCTGAGTTCTTGCCTATATACTAAATTTTAAGCTTTGTTCAATAGATAGCTTAGAAATAGCTATGTATTTTTTTCCATTCTGTGGGTTGTCTTTTTATTCTTTTGATGGCTTATTTTGCTGTTCAAAACTTTGTCGTTTGATAGGGTCCCACCTGTCTATCTTAGCTCTTGCTGCAAATGCTTTTGAGGACTTGATCATGAATTCATTGCCTACTCTGATATCCAGGAGGATTTTCCCTAGGTTTTATTCTAAGGTTCTTATAGTTTGAGAATTTACATTTAATTCATTTCAGTTGATTTTATATATAGTGATAGATAGGAGTCCAGTTTTATTCTTCTGCATGTGGCTAGTAAGTTTTCCCAGTGCATTTTGCTAAATATGGTTTTCTTTTCCCAATGTTTACTGATGTGTTTGTCAAAAATGAGTTGATTGAAGAATCAAGTTTTTATTTTCAGATTCTCTGTTCTGTTCCATTGGTTTATATGTCTATTCCTGTACTAACACCATCTTGATTACTACAATTTTGTAATACATAGTCTGGAAGTGTGATACCTCGAGCTTTGCTCCTTCTGCTGAGGATTGCTTTGGTTATTTATACTCTTTTTTGCTTCCATATGAAATTCTGTTTTGTCTTTCCTAGGTCTATGAAAAATAATATTGGCAATTTAATAGGGATTGCATTTATCTGTATATTGCCTCGGCTAGATAGAACATCTTGACAATATTGATTCTTTCAATCCATAAGCATGGGATATTTTTCCATATGTTTGTATTATCTTTGATTTATCTGAGCAATGTTTTATAGTTATCATTGTAAAGATCTTTAACTTCTCTAGTTAGATGGATGCCAAGGTATTTTATTTGTTTTTTTGTTTGTTTGTTTTGTCACTGTGTTAATGGATTAATTTTTTATTTCGTTCTAAGAATGTTTGTTATTGATGTATAGAAATGTCTTTTGTGGATTGATTTTGTATCCCAAGACTATACTAAAGTCGTTTATCAGTGTGAGGAGGTTTTTGACAGACTCTCTAGGACTTTCAGATATAGAATCATATCATCCACAAAGAGGGATAAATTAACTTCCTTTTTTCCTATTAGATGCCCCTGATATCTTTCACCTGCTGCTCTGGCTAGGACTTCCAGAACTATGTTGAACAGGAGAGGTGAGAATGGGCATCCTTGTCTTGTTCCAGTTCTAAGGGAAAACGTGTCCAGTTTTTGGCCCTTTAAGCATAATATCAGCTGCAGTTGTGTCATAGATGCCTCTTATGGTTTTGAGGAACATTCCTTTGATACCTAGGTATTAAAGGGTTTTAATGAAAAAGGGGTGCTGAATTTTATCACGTTTTTTTCTGCATCTACTGAGATAATCATGTGGTTCTTGTTTTAACACGAGTTGATGTGCTGAATTATTTTCATAGGCTTGTGAATGTTGAACTAGCCCTGCATTCTAGGAATGGAAGCCACCTGGTTATGGTTGATAATGTTTGTGATGAGTTGTTTGATATTATGTCCTAGAGTCTTGTTGAGAATTTTTGTGTCTATCTTCATTAGGTAAATTGGCCTGTATTTCTATCTCTCTTTTTCAGGTCTTTGCCATGTTTGGGTATCAGAAAGTCATTAGCTTCTTAAAATGAGCTAGAAAAAAAATCCCCTTTTCTCAATTTCTTGGAATATTTTCAGTAAGATTGGTTTTAGCTCTTTCTTCTATGTCTTGCAGAATTCAGCAGAGAAGTCATCTGGTCCAGGACAGTTTTTGGCTGGGAATTTTTGTATAATTGAGTTGATTATCTGGATTGTTATTGGTCTATCTGGAGTTTCGATTTCTTCTTGTTTCAGACTTGGGAGGTCATGTGTTACTAGGAAATCCTCCATTTCCCCTAGATTTTTTTAGTTTAGTCACATACAGATGTTTATAGTAATCTCTGATGATCTTTTTAATTTCTTTAGGGTCAGTTATGACATCATCTTTTCCATTTGTATTTGTGTTTATTTGGACTTTCTTTTTTTTTTAGTCAATCTGGCCAGGGGTTTGTCTAACTTATTCATCATTTCAAAGAACCAGCTATTTGCTTTATTAATCCTTTCTATAATATTTTTCTTCTATTTCTTGTAATTGTAACTTTATTTTAGTAACAAATTTTCCTATAAATAAGAATTTAGTTATTTTTGTTTCCTCAGATCCCTTAGGTGTGACATTAGGTTGTTAACTTGAGCTCCCTCTGTTTTTTTTTTTAAATATATGAGCATACAATGCTATGACATTCTTATGCAACATTGTTTTTCTGATATCCCAAATGTTTTGATATGTCGTGTCTTTGTTTTCATCTAGGAATCTTTTGATTTCTGTCTTGATTTCTGTGTTGACTCAACAGTCATTCAGCTGCATGTTGTTAAGTTTCCATATCTTTGCGTGTTTTGGTGAGTTCTTGCTGGTGGTAATATTTATTTTTATTCCACTATGATCTGAGAAGATTATTATTATTTTAAACTTCTGGAATTTTCTCATGCTTGATTTATGCCTGAGAATGTGATCAATCTTAGAGTATGTTCCTTGTGCTGCTGAATAGAATGTATACACTGTGGTTGAGAATAGAGTGTTGAATACATATATATTAGGTCCAATTGGTTGAGTTAAGGTTCTGGGTATCCTTGTTGGTTTTTTAACTCAATGATCTGTCTAGGGCAATGATCTGTTAGGTAATTAAAATCTCCAACTATCACTGTGTGGGTGTCTATGTCATATCTTAGTTTATGTAGCAATTTTTAAAATAAATCCAGGTATTCCTGCTTTGGGTACACAAATATTTAAGAAGGATATTTCTTGCTGATGGAATGAACCTTTTATCATTATGTAGCGTCATTCCATGTCCTTTGTAACTTTTGTTGGTTTAAAGTTCATTTTGTCTGATGTAAAAATAGTTACCCATGCTCTTTGTTTTCCATTTGCACTTCCAATCCTTCACCTTGAGCCTATGAGTGTCTTTTGCAGTGAGATGGGTTACCTGGAGGCAGCAGAATGGTGGATCATGATTTTCTTTCTTTCTTTCTTTCTTTTGGTTTTTATTTATTTATTTATAATCAATATTTTTTATTATGATTTTGTGGGGTACAGTTAAGCGTTAGGTGTACAATTACGTTTCATTCAGGCACCCTGTTGATAAGAGGTGTTTCCCCATCCCCAGACAGATATTTGTGACTGTTAATCCCATCCCCCTCCCCCCTCATAGTTTCCCAGTACCATCAGTCATTTTCTTATAGTATTACATTGGATGTTTAAGGTCCATTATATGAGTGAGAACATGTGATACTCGGATCTTTGTTTCTGTGAGAGGTCACTCAGTATTATAGACTCTAGTTCCAAACAGGTTGCTGCGAAATTCATGATTTTGTTCTTTTTTATGGCTGTGTAGTATTCCATCGTGTATATGTACCACATTTTTTTAATCCAGTCCTCTTTTGATGGTCAGCAAGGTTGTTTCCAGGTTCTTGCTATTGTGAACAACACTGTGATAAACATACGTGTGCAGGTGTCTTTTTTATAGAGTGATTTGAGGTCTTCAGGGTATATTCCCAGTAGGGGGATTGCAGGGTCATATGGAAGGTCGATTTTTAGAGCTTTTAGGAATCACCACACTGCTTTCCACAGAGGTTGCACTAGTTTACACTCCCACCAACAGTGCAGAAGAGTTCCCTTTTCACCACACCCTCTCCAGCAGTTGTTATTTTTTGAGTTGTTGATAATTGCCATTCTGACTGGAGTTAGGTGGTATCTCAGTGTGGTTTTGATTTGCATCTCCCTGATGATTAGTGAGGTTGAGCATTTCTTCATGTGTTTGTTGGCTGCTCAGATGTCTTCTTTTGTGAAGTGTCTATTCAAATCTTTTGCCCATTTTATAATGGGGTTGTTTGTTTTTTTACTTTTCAGCACATTTGAGTTCCTTGTAGATCCAGGATGTTAAGCCTTTGTCAGACCTGGAGTTGGCAAATACTTTTTCCCAGTCTGTAGGATGATTTTCTTTGGGTTTTTGTTTGTTTGTTTGTTTGTTTTTTAATCCAGTTTGCTACTCTATACCTTTTTAGTAGCATATCCAGACCATTCACATTCAAGTTAATTATTGATATGTGATTATTTATCCTTTGTCATAGGCTTTTAAGAGTATTTTTTTGCTTTTTTTCACATTTGTGAATAATCTGTATGTTCTGCTAACTCTATGCTTGACTGCACTTTTGTGATGGGTGAAGCATTCATTTGTTTCTGTGCCCAAAGCTTTTTAAAGAACTTTCTGAAGGGCTGGTCTGGCAGTAGTGTATTCTCTTAGGGATTGTGTGTTTGGGAATGATTTTAATTATCTATCACTGATGAAGTTTAGCTTAGTGGGCTGGGAAATTTTTGGCTGGAATTGCTTATCTTTAAGAACATTAAAGACAAAACTCCAGTCTCTTTTGACTTACAGGAATATTTTTTCTTACAGAATTTCTTTTGAGATCTCTGCTGCATTTCTTTCTTTTTTTTTTAAGATATGGGGTACAATTCAGGGTTAGGTATACAAATGTTCAATATGCAGGTACCCTTGTTGATGAAGTGTGCCCCTCGGTCCCCTGGCAGTTTCCCTCAACTGCCAATCCCACCACCCTCTCAGCAGTTTCCCACTACTGCCAATCCCTTTCTTATAGTATTATGATAATTGTTAAAGGTCTGTTTATGAGTGAGAACATACAGTACTCTGTTCTTTGTTTCTGTGATAGATCAGTGAGTATGATAGACTCTAAATCCATTCAAGTTGCTGCAAGAATTCTGCTGCATTTCTGATGAGTCTTCCCCGACAGGTGGTTCTACTCCTCTTTTGTTTCTTTTATAATTTTTTTCTTTCATGCTTACCTGTGGAGATTATTATCTGTGTTAGGGTTGGCCTTCTCATGTAATACCTTGCAGGGGTTCTCTGAATCTTTTGCATTTGGATGGTCACCTCTCTGATAAAATATGGAAAATGTTGGATAATCTCATGAACGACCTGTTCCAGGATGTTCTTAGTTTTCCCCCACTGTTTCAGGGATCCCCATCAACCATAGATTTGTTTTTTTGACATAATTTCACACCTCTCATAGCCTTGTTCATTCTTTTTAAGTCTTTTCTCCTTATTTTTGTCAGACTGGGTTAGTCCAATATTTTGATCTTTAAGCAATGAAATTCTTTCCTCTGTCTTGATTCTGCTTCCCAGACCTGTCATTGTGCTTTGAAATTCCAGGAGGGATTTCTTTATTTCCGGGATTTCAGAATGGACCGTTCTTATACTGACCATCTCAACTTTTACTTCCTGCATGGTTTGGATAATCTTTGCTACCAACTTCTCATGGTTTTTCTTAGCTATTTTAGTCATTCAGTATCTGAATTTTGTGTTGTCATCAGGGGCAGGTTGTTCTGGGTGTCTCATTGTTCTGGAACTGGGTGGTGCTTTTGCAGGTGAACCCTCTTTAATGATTTGAGGATTACCAGTGTTTTTCTCTGGCTCTTCCTCATCTGTGAGAATCAGCACTTTTCTTTTTTACTATTATTTTCAGTTTTGCTGTTTTGTAGCTAGGAATGATCTTGTTGCCCTAGGGTCCTTTCTGCAATTCAAAATAGTTCACACAGGGAGAGAGGGAGAATTTTAAACTGTTCCACTACTCTTGCTGGGCACGGCTCAGAACTCAGTGACTTTCTATCGCAGAGTGTTTTTCTGTTGTCAGGCTGACCTGACTGCCTTTCGATTATCAGTGCAAGCTCAAGCTCAGGTGGGGAGATGAGACCCTTGGCAGCTGGAAGCAATGCAGGAATTTTGGTGCCCTTCTCAGCCCAGACACATTTCCCCTGGGAAATGGGGCTTTCAGGAGCCTTTCACAAACCTCCCTTGTCTGAAGTTGTGATTGAGCAATTAAAAATAGCAGGCTCTCTGACATGGAGGAACCTGCTCTGTGGTTACATGATGCTGACAGAAAAACCTTCCTGGTTTGGTGTGGGATCTTGCCATGAGACGTTGATGGCAGACACCAATTAAGTGTAACTACAGGCAAGCTTTTCCTGCTGGCAGGAAAATATGCTCTCAGGGTTTGACTGGTGGTAGGTGTTTAGTTCATGGGTGGGTTCCCAGCTCCATGCTCCAGCAGTACACCACTGTGCCCTAAACACAACTCCTGTGTGGAACCAATGCCTCATGTGTGGCTAGGTGGAGGGAAATTGATGCAGACCGTGTTAAGAGCACCCACTCCCTCTCACACCCAAGGCAGGACTGCAAATCTTACTAGCCTGCAGTGTAAATCACCTGGACTCTCTCCTACTTCATCTTATGCATTCCATGAGTCCTCTGCGGGATGCAGGGTGCTAATTCCATCCAATGGTACTTAAGCTTCCTTGATTTATCGGTGGCTATATTAGTTCTCTCTGATCCACTCATCAAGAGAGATACAGGTTGGCTACTGTCTGGTGACCATCGTGAAGATTCCAAGTATAACACTTAAATTTTTTTTTTATTTTAAATATGTGAGGTATAATTCAGGGTTAGGTATACAAATGGTCATTGTACAGATAAAGTTTGGGCCTCACTTTGGCCCCTGCATTACCTAGTTTGAGATCAGGTACCCTTACTGATGAAGTGTGTTCCCCCGCTCTCTCTCCTGGCAGCTTCCCACTACTGCCAATCCCTTTCCTATAGAATTATGATAAATGTTCATGGTTTGCTTATGAGTGATAAAATGTGGTACTCAGTCCTTTGTTTCTGTGACAGATCACTGAATACTGCAGAATCTAAATCCAACCACTTTGCTGTGAAGTTCATATACTTTTCCTTCTTTATGACTGCATAATATTCCATTGTGTATATGTACCACTTTTTAAAAATCCAGTCTACTTTTGATGGACAACACTGTTGGTTCCATGTTTTTATTATCGTGAATAGTGCTACAATACTCTTTAAACAATGTTTGAGAATCTCAGGAATGGACTCAATAAGCTACCCTCATAACTAGTGAATTTAAGGCAAAAACAAATAAACAAACTGCAGTTGCTAAAATTCAGTAAAAAAGAAAATGGAGTAGATAACAATCCATCATCTGTTTCCATCTTTTTCTTGCTTTCTAAGAAAAAAAAAATTTGATTGGGAATGCTGAGTACAACACCCATAGCCAATACTGACTCAAAAATCATATTTTCAATTTTGCTCATTAGTATATAATTTTAAAGCAGGAAAAAATATATCTGCTTTTCACATTTTTAATTATCTTATAAATGCACTTAATTAATGCAATGTAATTTGCATCCAGAATTCTGAATAAAGTGTGTCTGTAAGAATTTGTTTATAGTTTATAGCTTCTATGTTAGAAAGGGGCACAGTAAGCCGGGCTTGGTGGCTCAGCCTGTAATCCCACACTTTTGGGAGGCTGAGTGGAGTGCCTGAGCCCGCGGGTTTGAGACCCGCCTGGGCAACTTGAAGGGACCTCATCTCTACAATAAATCAAAAATTAGCCGGGCGTGGTAGCGCGCGCCTGTAGTTCCAGCTACTTGGAAGACTGAGGCGGAAGGATCGCCGGAGTCCAGCGGGTCGAGGCTGCGGTGGCCGGGAGCGGCCACTGCACTCCAGTCTGGGTGACAGAGTGAGACTCCAACTCAAAAAAAAAAAAAAGAAAAGAAAAAGGCCCAATAGAAGTTGAAAATGAATACTGAGACCACTTACTTTGTATCTATATTACTTATAACCCTCAGCAGCTTCCTACAATTTGTGATTCAGCTTTGAAAGTATTAATTTAGCATACATTATGTTCTAGGTTTTCTGATATTTGATAAGAAAACAGTAAGTTCTTGAAACCTAGCATCAATGTGGTAATGCAAAAAAACAGGCAACAATTTAGACAAGTGAAATGAGTAGGGAAAATACAATGTACTGCGGCAGTATGTGGGGAAGGGACTTAAAATCATGTAGGTAATGAGGATGTGAAATAAGCTAAAAAACAAAAACAAATTGTTCAAGCTAGTCTCTGTGTGGAGAACAGGGGTTGTGGAGGGAAAATGTCTTAGGGAAATGAAAGAGAATGAATAATATACTTAAATTATGAAAGAATGTATCATGTCATATAAATGAAAATAAAGTCATGAAGAATGCGACAGAAAATGACTCAAAACATAACTGAAGATATGGAAACCATGTATTGTAAGACTTATTGAAGATACAATTTTTAACTTGAGGGCAATGGCATTTTGTTTAGAACTCTAAAAATAAAAGTGGAACAATTATATACTTGATTTTTCAAAAAAGTTTGCATAATAAACAATATATATGAAGAAGACTTGAAGATAAAGTAAAAAAAATCAAGCAAAAGTGACTATTGCTTAAATTAAGGAACTAGAGATGAGAGAAAAACATTAGGTTTTGGTTATCATAATTACTCATTTGACATGGAGATAACTTAAATAAACTATTAATACCAATTGTCCTAAACATCTTGTGATTTCAGACATTCTCAGTATAAATTCTGATAATCTGAGGATTCTGTAAATGCTTTTGTACAAGGAAGTAGGATCTTAGTGCTTCCACCATCAACCATTTCAAAGTTATTAAAAATGAATAATTCTGATCTTATATTTGAAAATGATAGAGACTATATAGACATTATGCAAAAAAAGCTAGCTGATTTTAATCTCTATACTAAGATCTACCAAAAATTGCAATAATTTTGAAAACTTTTGTTATTTTGAGATATTTGTCTACAAAGTTATCTATCTTTACATTTGAATATTTTACTTATATTTGCATAAAAGAGGTAATATATAATTTATATATGTATATGCACATATGTAATATATGAGTATGTATTTTATCCTCATATGTACATATTATTTAACTTGGAATACATATTCTACAGTAGTAATACATGTTATAACTTTTTTTCAGAATTACAATCTTTCTAAATTATCTAATCAGTCATTTAAATGTAAATGAGAAGCCAGTAATTTTCACTAATAACAGTAATGGATGACAATAACTCTTCAAGTAGATGTGTTTTATTTCGACACATCACCTTACCCAATGTTTCTTTATTTATAATGTTATTTTATTATAGAGATGTGGGGTAAAAGTCAGATTAGATACATAAGTAATGTAGGTGCAGGTGATGTTTGGTCCTCCAACTGGTTATCACTTCCCCTGGTTTGGGATCTTTGTTTCTGTGGTAGATCACTTAGTATGATGGTCAAAAATTCCATCCAATTTGCTGCAAAGTCCATTATTTCATCCTTCTTTATGGTTGCATACCACTTTTGATAGACAATAGGATTGGTTCCATGTTTTTGCTATTGTGAATAGTGCAGCAATAACATGCATGTGTAGGTGTGTTTGTTGTAGAAAGATTTATGTTCCTCCAGGTATATTCCCCAAAGTGGGATTACTGAATCATATGCAAGATCATCTTCTAGTTTCATTAGAAATTGCCACACTGTTTTCCATAGATGTTGGACTACTTTGCACTTCCACTAAGAGTGTAGAAATCTCCCCTTTTTTCTGCATCCATGACAGCAACTTTTTTTTTTTAATTTATTACTGGGGTTAGGTGGAATCTCAGTGTAATTTTGATTTGCATTTCTCTGGAATTATTAAGCTGAACATTTTTCCTATGTATCTGTTGGCTGCTCGTGTGTCTTTTTTTGAGATCTGTCTATTTATATCCTCTGCTCATTTTATAATCAGCTGTTCATTTTTTTTGTTTTCATTTTAACTCATTTGAGTTCTTTGTAGATCCTGGATCTTAGGCATTTGTCACATATACAATTAGAACTTTTTTTTTTTTTTACGTTTTTGGTGTTACCTCCCTGCTCTCTTGATCATTTCTTTTGCCGTGCCAAAGCGTTTTAGTTTGATGAGGTCCAACTTTATCTTATATTTTTATAACATATGCATTTGGGGATCTGATCAAGAAATGGTTGCTTACTCCAATGTGCATAAGAGTGTTTCCTGCATTTTCTTCTAGAAGTCTTACAATTTTAAGTTTTATGTTTAGGTATTTGATCCATTTAGAGTTGCTTTTTGTATGTGGTGATAGGTAGGGTTTCTGTTTCATTTTTCTGCATGTCAGTCCATTTTTCCAGGACCATTTGCTAAATAAAGTCTCCCCTCCACAGTGGTTATTATTGATGGCTTTGTCAAAGATGAGTTGGCTGAGACTGAATTTTTGCTTCTGGAATCTCTGGTCTGTTTCATTGGTCTATATGCCTGTTCTAGTACCACTACCAGGCTGTTTTGATTATGTAGCCTCATAGTAGAGCTTAAAGTCTGGAAGTGTGAGACCCTCTGCTTTTTTCCTTTATCTAGTACTGTTTTGGCTATTAATGCTCTTTTTTGTTTCCATATGAATGTCTGTACTCATTTTTAGGTCTGAGAAGAATGTCAGTAATTTGCATTAAATCTGCATACGTATTGCATAGAATAGATATCTAGACAATACTGATTCTTCTGTTCCATGCTTGATTTATTTGAGCAGTGTTTTGTAGTTCTTTTTGTAAAGGTTTTACACTTCTCTGGTTAGGTAGATGCCAAGGTGTTTCATTTTTGTGTCTCTTGTGAATGGGATTATTTGGTTCTTTGCCTTTTGTTGCTAGTGTATAGAAATGCAAATGTCTTTTGCATATTGATTTTGTACCCTGAAACTTTACCAAAGTCATTTATCGGTGCAAGAATGTTTTTAACAGACTTGCTTGGGTTTTCAAGTACAGGATCAGATTGTCCATAAGGAAGGATAGCTTAACTTCCTCTTTTCCTAATTGGATAGCCCTAATTTTTTTATTTTGCCTGATTGCTGTAACTAGATGTTCACTACTATGTTGAACAGGAGGGGCAATGGGGGGCAGTCTTGTCTTGTTCCCTTCTGAGGGAATGCTTTCAACTTCTGTCCATTAAACAATATGTTGACTGTTAGTTTATCATAAGTAACTCTTACTGTTTCCAGGAATGTTTCTTATATGTCTAGGTGTTCAAGGGTTTATATCAAAAAAGGATGATGGATTTTGTTGAAAGATTTTTCTGCATCTAATAATATAATCATGTGATTCTTGATTTTGCATCTGTTAATATATTTAATTATGTTTATGGTGCTGCAGATGTTGAACCAGCCCTGTCTCTCCAGAATGAAACTTACTTGGTCATGGTGGATGATTCTTTAGATGATTGCTGGATCTGATTTCCTAGAATCTTATTGAAAATTTTTGCTTCTATGGTCATCAAGGAGATTGGCCTGTAATTAGCTTTCTTGTTGGGTCTTTGCCAGCTTTGGGTATCAATGTGATGTTAACTTCATGAACTGATTTGGGGAGGTTCATCTTTCTTTATTAACCATAATACTTTGGATATGATTGGCATAAGACCCTCCTTGCATGTTTTGTAGAATTCATCTAAAAAGTCATCAGGTCCAGTGCTTTTTTGGAGGTAGATTTCTTATGATGGAATCATAGATATGCATATGTATGTGTATGTGTTTTATTCTCATGTGTGTATATTATTTAACTTAGGTTACATATTCCATAGTAGTAATATATTTATAGCCTAAACTAGGGTTTTTTTTTGTAGGTAGATTTCTTATGTTGGAGTCATATATATGTATATGCATCTGTATGTATTTTATTCTTATATGAGTATACTATTTAACTTACAATATATATTTTACAGTAGTAATATATGTTATCAGCTTTTCTAGAATCATAGCCTTTCTGATTTATCTAATCCATCATTTAAATATAAAAAGTCAGTAGATTTCATTAATAACTGTAATGAATAACAAAAATGTCTTGAAACAGATGTATTTTCTTTCAACACATTACCTTACTCAACGTTTCTTTTTAAAAAATAAACTATATTAAATTATAATTTGCAATTAAGCTAGAAGCTTTAAGACTTTGGGCTAAGTGATAATTTCTTAAATATGACACCAACAGCAGAAACAACAAAAACAAAATTAGACTAATTAAACAATATTTAGCTAAAGGTTTTCTGTGCAATAAAGAAAACAATAAACAAAAATGGCAACATGTAGAATGAAATAATATGTTTGCAAACTATATACTTAATATATGTGATTAATAGTCAATGTATTTAGAAACTCCTACAACTCAATAGCAAACACACACACACACATACACACACATACACACACACACAAATAACCACATTATAAAATGGGTAAAGACATTTCTTCATAGAAAACATACAAATGGCATATGGCCCTACATACAAATGGCCTGCATGCCTACATACAAATGAAAAGATGCTCAAATCACTAATCATCAGGGAAATATAAAGCAAAATCACAATGACATATTATCTCACAGCTGTTAGTAAGGGTATAAAAAAAAGTCAGAGTGAGAGAGGGAAGTAGTGTTAGTAAGTATGTGGAGAAATTGAAATCCTGGTACACTAATGTAGAATGGTGTGGCTGATATGGAAAGCAGTATACCAGTTACTCAAAGACATAAAAATAGAACTATATGCTCCAGCATTGCCACTTAAAGGTATATCCAAAAGAAATATATTAGAATCTTTAAAATATATATGCACTCCCATATTCATTGCAGGATTATTTACTATAGTTAATATATGAAAACAACCTCAAAAGTCTACCAACAGATGAGTAGATCAGGAAATGCCCACACAGACACACACACCCACAGACACACACTCACACACACACACACACACACATGATGTAATATTATTCGACTTAAAAACTCCCAGAAATTCTGCCATGTGCAACACATGAATCAAACTGAAGATTATTATGCTAATTGAAATGTCAATCACAGATGGACACATTGAATTATTTCACTTATTTGAAGACCTAAGTTAGAGAGTTGTTATTCTTTGGGTATAAAACTTCTATTATGCAAGATGAAAATTTTCTACAAATGTGCATTTGTCTATAATTAACAATATTTTATTGGGCACTTGAAACTTTATTGAGGGTAGGTCTTATGTTATGTTCTTGCCACAATAAAAATGTATAAATTAGTATATTATTTAAACAATTAAATTATTCCTCTTTTATTCAAATAGTTCAAAGGTCAAGACTGAGAGCTAGCTTTTAGATCCAAATAATTGTTTAATCTCTTTTTTTTATTTTTTATAAAATATCTTAGAATTTTTAACATACTGATTACAAATTACTTCACCTCTTAAGTCCTGTCAATTATATATGCATTTATGATACACTGTTATACTTACTTGAATGACATATTGCACTTATCCCATGAGAAAATTAGGGATGCAGGCTGCATAATAAAATTAAATCTAGCCGAGCTCGGTGGCTCAGCCTGTAATCCCGCACCTTTGGGAGGCTGAGGTGAGTGGATTGACTGAGGCCGCAGGTTCGAGACCCGCCTGGGCAGCGAGACCTTATCTCTACAATAGATCAAAAAATCAGCTGGGCATGGTAGCACACGCCTGTAGTTCCGGCTACTTGGAAGGCTGAGGCAGAAGGATCGCCGGAGCCCAGCAGGTCGAGACTGCAGTGGCCAGGAGCGGTCACTGCACTCCAGACTGGGTGACTGAGTGAGACTTCAACTCAAAAAAATAAAAAAAATAAAATAAAATAAAACTAAATCTACATATTTTAATTTTAAATGTAGCATTTAAAAATAATTTTTGCTACCTCTTAATAATATCCATGTAACTGGATGACATAGTTGGAGCTAGATAAAGCCTTCTTAATCAGAGAATTAAAGAGAACACAGTTTTCCTGTAACTACTCCAGAAAATTTGCCTAATTTTGTATTCATTTTTATTATCTGAAAACAAAAATATTTGAAGACTGGATTTGTGGCTCACAGAAAGTTTAACAGTTTATAAAATAAGTAAAATTCAAATAAAACTGGAAAATAGGATAGGAGAAACTTTAAAATCCTCCCATTCTTTACCTCTGCTATTCTCTTCAAAGCACAAAGGTCTAAACACAAGAGTTTGTTGTTGTTGTCATTGTTGCTGTTGTCGTTTTTTCAATTTATTTTTGTATACAATCTAATTGCTTTAGATCAACACACAATAACTCACATCCCTTTGGTCAGTGACATATCCAAATTAGATAATATTATATATCTCATTTATGATTATGAATTTTTTACTAATGCTGTAAAACAAACAATATGAGGAGAAAAATTATCCTAGACAGTAAAACTTTAGAGTTCCACTTTTTATGTGCATTGCTATAAGAAATCAGATAGTACAAGCTTGCATATTCTGAGAAAATTATTATACTATTAAGAATTATAAAATTATTATTTTTGTTTCGTAATTGCCTCGCTTTCACAGAGTATTGAAATCTATGTAGACCATACAATTTTGAAAACTTTTGTATTAGTTATGGTAGTTTGGATATGAGCAATAAAATCAGATTATGATCACTCTTGTTAAAGGGTATCATAAAATGTGTAGAATAGGCCAGAACACTAATCTTTAAAAGAATTTTCATAGAAATAAATTTTGGTGCTGTTATGAAGAATATATGCCAATTCCCCAAAAATCATCACACATTTTAAGATGAACTCATTTATGCTATATTTTACCTTAATCTAGAACTCAAAGAGGCTATACCACACACAGAAACAAAAAGAAAAACAAAGCAGGTACCTTTGAACTATTAAGTATTTTTAAATTTAAAAAAATTTTGAAGAAAAGTAAGCTAAGATTTAGACTATATTTTATAAATAATAATGTATAAAGCTAGATAATTTTATTTAGTTTAAGTAGAATAAATTTGTACCTATTTTGTTTTGTTTTGCTTTTTATGCTCTTTTTTTGAGTATGAAGAGGAGATAAATAATTTAACATACCACTGGATATTAGTTTTTTAATATATATTTTATTTTAAAGATGTGGAGTACATTTCAGGATTGGATATACAAGAGGGCATCATCTGCATAAAGTTTGGACCTCCCTTTGGTCCCCACTTTACCTGGTTTCAGTTCAGGTACCTTATTAATCTTGGTTCCCCCGACCCCGACCCCAGCAGTATCCTGCTACTGACAATCCACTTATTATAACATGGTAAATGTTCAGGATCCACTTATGAGTGAGAACATATACCTCTGTTCTTTATGTGATAGATCATTGAGTATTAATTGACTTAAAATCCAACCAAGTTTCTGCAAAGTGCATATGTTTGCCCTTCTTTATGGCTGTGTAATATTCCATTGTGTATATGTACATTTTTTTAATCCAGTCCAATTTTGATGGGCAGCATAGTTGTTTCCATATTTTTGCTATTGTGAATGATGTTGCAATAAACATGAGTGTGCAGATATCTTTTGTGTGGAATGCTTTGAGTTCCTCTGTGTATATTACCAGTAGGGGGATCACAGGGTCATATGAAAGGTCAGAGTCTAGTTCTTTAAAAATCGCCACACTGTTTCCATAGAGGTTGAACTAGTTTGCACTCCCACCAGCAGTGTAGAAATGTTTCCTTTTCTCTGCATCCTTGCGAGCATCTCTTGTGTTTTTGTTTTATTAACGATGATCATTCTTACTGGGGTTAGGTGGTATCTCAATGTGGTATTGATTTGCATTTCTTTGATGATTAGTGAAGCTGACCACTTTTTCATGTGTCTGTTGGCTGCCCATATACCTTCTTTTGAGGAGTATCTATTCGTGTCTTTTATCCACTTTTTAATGGGCTGTTTGCTCTTTTTCTTTTGGCATGTTGGAGTTCCTTGTAGATCCTGGATATGAGACCTTTCTCAGATATATAATTGATAATTTTTTTTCCCATTCAGTGGGCTGTCTCCCCACTCTCTTGATGGTTTATTTTGCTTTGCAGAAGCTTTTCAGTTTAAAGAGGTCCCACTTGTCTATCTTGTCTCTTATGGCAAGGACACCTGGTATTTTGATTAGGAATTGGTTGCCTTCTCCAGTTTCTGTAAGGGTCTCTCCTACAATTTCTAAGATTCTTATAGTTTGAGGTTTTACATTTAGGTTTTTTGGTTTTTTTTTTTTCATTTAGAGTTGACTTTTTTGACTTTTGATGATAAGTACTGGTCCCGTTTCAATCTTCTGCATGTAGTCAGTCAGTTTTCCCAGAACCATTTACTGAATAGATTCTCCTCTCCCAGTGGTTGTTGGTGGAGGCTTTGTTGAAAATGAGTTTGTTGAGGAATTGAGGTTTTATTTCCAAGATCGCTATCCTGTTCCATTGATCCATGTGACTGGGTCGTTATTGGTCTATTTAGTGTCTCAATGTCGTCTTACTTCAATCTTGGGAGGTTGTGTGATGTCAGAAAGTCCTCCATTTTATTTAGGTTATCATTTGTTTCCATACAGGTGTGCATAGTGATATCTGATAATCTTGTGTATTTCTTTGGGGTCACTTGTGACTTGATCTTTTGCATTTCTGATTGTGTTTATTTGGGCTTTTTAATCTCTTTTTCTTGGTCAGTCTGCTTAGGAGTCCATCAACCTTTCTTACTCTTCAATGAAGCAGTTTTTTGTTTGTTGATTTTTCTATGCCATTTTTGTCTTCTGTGTCCTGAATTTGGGTTTTTACTTTTGTGATCTGGATCCTTATGCTAAAGTTAGAGTTTTGGGGTCTTGTCTTTCCAGTTCCCTTAGGTGATTTGTTAGGTTGTTAACTTGTTATTCTTCCATTTTCTTGATGTATGTTTGTAAATAAACAGATTCCTCTCTTAGATGTGCTTTCATGGTATTCCAGAGGTTTTAGTAAGATGTTTCTTCATTTTCATTTGCTTCCAGGAATCTTTTAATTTCTGTTTTGATTTTTGTGTTGACCAGTAATCATTCAGCATCATGCTGTTTAGTGTCCATATCTCTGAGGGTTTTGGAGGATTTTGTTGGTGTTGATATTTATTTTTATTCTACTGTGGTCTGAGAAGGTACATGGCAGTATTCTGATCTTATACAATTTGTTTATGCTTGATTTATGGTCAAGGATGTGATTGATCTTAGAAGTATATTCCATATTGTGATGAGTAGAATATATATTCTGTGCTTTTTGGATGAAGCCTTCTGTAGGTATCTATTAAGTCCATTTGGTCAAGTATTGAGTTGAGGTTCTGAATCTCTTCATTGATTTTTTTTTGCCTTGATGCTCTATCTAGGATCGTTAGAGGGGTATTTAAGTCCCCAAATATAGTAGTGCTAGAGTCAAAATCTTTTTTTAGTTTACTTCATAGTTGCTTTATAAACACTGGTTCTCCTGGGTTAGGTGCAAATATATTTAGGATGGATATTTCTTGTTGATGGATTGAACCTTTTATCATTATGTAGTGTCCTTCTGAATCCTTGTAAATTTTATTAGCTTAAAAAGGTTGTTTTGTCTGATATTAAGATTGTGACTCCTGCCTACTTTTGTGATCTATTCTCCTGAAAATTCATTTTCCACACTCTATCTTTAGGTCTGTTTGCATCCCTCATTGTGAGATGATTTCCTGGATGCAGCAAATTATTGGGTCATGGTTTTTTATCCAGTTTGCCATTCTGTGTATTTTCAATGGTGCATTTAGTCCATTCACATTTGGGTTGATTACTGAAATATGATTTTTGTATCCCTGTCATGAGATTCTTAAAAAAGTTTTTTGATTGTTTATTTTCTTTTAACTTTTGTGTTAATGTGTGTGTTTCTTCAAGTTTGCAGTCATAATGTATTCTCTGTTGATTCAGTGTTCTTTCATTCTCTTGGGAAGTACATGGTCATTCTTTTTTTCTTTCTTTTGTGCTTAATACATTTTAAAGCATCTCCTGTAGAGCTCATCTGGAAGCCTCATAATCTTTTAGGGATTGGATGTCTGGGAAGGATTTTAATTCACCATCACTGATGAAGCTGAGCTTGACTGGGTAGGAAATTCTTGGTTGAAATGGTTTAACTTCAAAGATTTTGAATATTAGACTCCAGTGTCTTCTAGCTAGTAGCATTTCTGCCAATATGTCTGCTGCTATTCTGATTGGTTTTCCCCAGTAGTAGTCAGACCTTTCTCTCTTGCTGCCTTTAGGATTTTTTTCTTTTGTACCTACTTTGTGTAGGCAAATTACTATGTATCTAGTGGTTGACCTTCTGATTTGATGTCTTGTGGGAGTTCTCTGTATCTCTTGTGTTTGAATGGTCATATCTTTGATGAGATTGGGAAAATTTTCTTGGATAACCTCCTGGAATACTTGCTCCAAGTGTACTCCTTTTCTCTTTCTTCTTCTGGGAAACCAATCAAGCATAGCTTTAGCCTCTTGATATAAGCACACATCTCTTGTAGGCTTTGTTCTTTCTTTCTGGATTTTCTTTCTATGTTTTTTACAGATTGGGTGAATTCCATGTTTTCATCTTCAAGTTATGTGATTCTGTCTTCCATTTTATTAATTTTGCTTTCCATGCTTGTCATCTTGTTATTTACTTCCTTGATGAGATTTTTTAATGCCCCAAACCTCTGCTACAAGCTCTTTCAGTATTGCATCTTGTCTTTCTTGAATCTTATTCACTCTTTTCATCTATTTCCTAATCCTTGTTGTATTCTGGGCCAGTCATTGGTGACTTCCATTGTTTGGGTTCTGAGGTCTGCTTTTTTCACTCATTTTCTTTTTGTTACACCGGGAACTACCTGTGTTCTTTCATTGATTTTTTCCTTATTTTGACAAATCTCCTTCTTTTCTCTTTAGTTCCATTATTCAGTGGCAGTAGTAGAGGCTTTTTCTTCTGATGTTTGCTCAACTCTCTATTCTTTTCTGATCAGGGCTCTGTATTTGTTCTATTTTGAAACAAGATTGTTAGTGGGAAGCTTTGCTGTGTCTTGTAGTTTTGAGAGTCGAATAAGGGGGAGGATGGGGAGCTAAGATTCCAAAACTACTTTCAAACTGTAGTGATTGTGCCATGGATTCCCTGAAACCCACTTTCCACCACCACTCTATATGATGATTCAATGCGTACATGTGTGTATCCCCTGAGTCCAAGATACAGTAACAGCAATGAGAAGTACAGAGAAAAGAAGAATGAAATAAGAATGACAAAAAAGAAGTCCAGAAAAACAAAAGCAGAAGCCAAACCAAAAAACAATTAAATGCACACACAAACTAAAACCAAAACAAGCTGAAAAAATACAAAGCAAAACAAACAAAGAAGAAAAAAAAAAGAAAACAGAAAACTGAGCACACACACACACATAACACAAAATTGAAAAAAGTAAAGGAGAAAAAATAAGAATTCTAATCAAACCCTCACACACATATTAAACTAAAAGTAGGGAAGAACACAAAAACCAAAACAATATAAAAGAAAGATTAGCACTCAATCATTCATGTACATACATAATTAACAGAAAGCAAAAAATGAAGAAAGACAGGAAAAAAGAACAAAGAAAAAAGATAGAAGGGAATTCAGATTGAACCCTTACATTCACATTCTTACACAAAGGAAAAAGAAAATGAGTGGATTGACTGAGCCCACGGGTTCAAGACTCGCCTGGGTAACTTGGTGAGACCTCATCTCTACAATAAATCAAAAAATAGCCAGGCATAGTAGCGTGCACCTGTAGTTCCAGCTACTCAGAAGGCTGAGGGGAAGGATCGCCGGAACCCAGCAGGTCGAGGTTGCGGGTGGCCAGGAGCAGCCACTGCACTCCAGTCTGGGCGACAGAGTGAGACTCCAACTCAAAAAAAAAAAAAAATGAAAAATGAAAAATAAATAAATAAATAGATAGATAAATAAACAGCCTGCCCTCTCGTGGCAAGTCCTATAATAGTTCCTGTCAGCTGCTCACAGGCAAGCCCCTCTGCTGTCTCCTGTGGCACTGTGGATTCATTCACAATCTTCCCAGTGTCCCACCCCAGGAAGGAAGAGGAAGACATTGCGGTGGATGGGGCTTCAGTCCTTCCCTTGCTCCCTTGTATTTTTAGGGGGATCCTCTCTGATAGGTAGATACAGAATTGTCTCTTCCCCAGGTGCTGGTGGGAGAGAACTCTAGTGGGGCTTATCCTGGAGTAGAGTCCTCCTATCATGCCTGATGTCCAGGCTCTGCCTGGGGTTCTTCCCTCTCAGTTGTGCCTCAGCTATGTGGGTCTGTCATTCAGAGGATTGCAGAGAAGAGGGTGTTGGGTCAGCCCAAGTTTCACTGCTGATCCCTTTGAGCATCTTCATTCTTTTCTGGTCACATCCTTTGTCCCACAACTGAATTAGGGTAAGGAGTGGTATGCCCAAGACTCAGTCTCGTCTTTTCCCTCTGGAGTTTGTGCTTTTGGGACATGACCTCTGGGTCATGATTAATTTCTGAGTATTTAATTTGCCATCACAGAAATTGGGTCTGTTGGTCCATGGTGAGTAAGCTGGAGCACTTCCCTGCCCACTTTTCAAGATAGTGGCAGTGTGCCTATTTCTTCTTCTCCAGTGGTCTCTGCCTCTGAGATCCCTCACTATGCTCCATCTGCGTCTCTTGTTGCCAGTGTTTGACCAGTCATTGTGGTGGTGAGGCTAAGTCTAGAGCTGGCAGTCACTCTCAGCAGCTTCTTCCTGGGAAAGGTTTACTGATTTTTAAAAAAATGACACTCAACTTTTGCACCCTGGGTGGTGTTAGGTTCCAAACAGAGCAGCAGGCACCAACCACTTCACCAGAGGAGTTTGGCCACTTGCTCCTGGCCAAGACTTCCCCACTCACTCAATCACTTACATGCCCACTTACAGACAAGCTTGCAAAACTTTCCATACACTCCCTCGCTCACACTGGGACTCACATAGTCTAACTGGCTCTGCCACCATCTTCCTAAAACATTAGTTTCTTTAAATTAACAGTAGGCTAATCTTTGTCTTCAGAACAGATCAAACGCCCTTACCAGATTGGGTTTCACACATTAAAAAAAAAAATTATCCTGCTAGTGCAATCCTAACAAAGCATAAATAATAATGTTTTATTATACACTTATTTATGGATCAGGATAAGCTTTAACACAATACTTTTATCACTATCTGATGTTTTGAATTCTTATGCATTATAAAGTTGTTACTTTTCCTGTGATATATTTATCCTCTAAAAAGGGCAAACTGTGTGTAATTGCTATTCTTGCATATTAGACCAGCACTATAATATTGAAATCTGCTCCTAAGTAATGAGTAGTTCCCAAACTTACCACTCTGTAAAATCTAAACTGGATCCCATAGAAAAAAATCTCTCATTCTAAGCAAAATAAACTGCAAATGATTTATTTTTATTATGTAATTAGGAAACCATATCTCAGAAATAGATTAATAAAGTCATAATAAACCAGTTGTTGACTGAGAACTGTCATGCTGATTATTCCTGAAAAAATAAATCTTGGGCTCTGAAGTTCTTAGTAGAATTCTCTAAAGCTGGGGTTTCATTGTAAACCAAAATGACATCACCTCATTTGCCATGGCACTTCTTTGAGGGAAAAGAATATATATTTGTGCTATGTAGAAAGAACAAGTGACTACAGATGGATTAATTATTTCACTTTGTGTAAATTTTTGGTTACTGATATTTTTGTTTGAAAAATGTTGCAACTAAATTCAGAAGATTATCAATAATGACAGATATTTTAGGCCTGGAAATAAAAAATGAAACTAAAAATGTATGGTGATGTTAAGTTCATAATAAGTTTTATCTATTAAACACTTACACAGTCAACATACTATTTTTAGCACTTCACATATATAATATCATTTTATACTCACAACTATATTTACCATATTATTCTATTAGTTAAAAACTTTACCATATAAATAAAAAGTCAACTTCCAATGTTAGAGAGCTAATAAAGGGCTTAGCACCTACAACAATGAACAGGGACTAGCCTAGATGAAGGTTATCAAGTATGTGATGCTGGGATCTGGATAAATAGATACAACTTATGGTCAATTACACATTAATTCATGTCATGGAAAATATATCATCATAGGTTTTGACTACTAGTCTATCACTGTTATGGTAGATGAAAAACTGGTTAATCTGGGATACATCTGATCAAGAAGAATATCACATATTACACCTTCTATCCTATCCCCAACCAGGTGCTTGCTTTTTCTTTATAATTCCTGAACCATTTGAAAGTAACTGTGCAAAGTGGTATTCTGAAGTGTGACAACGTTGTCCCAACACTTCTAACATCTTAGTGAGAACTAAACTTGATCTTAGGAATAATAAAGATATATTAAGAAACTAAGGAAGAAGCTGGCTTCTATTACCTTTCCATAGGGATTAGCCATGTTTAAGAATGTAAAGGCCGTGGGACCTTAAGTCTGTTTGACAAAGTTATCCCAGCAGTTCTCTACTCACCCTATGATGGAGAGAAATGAAAATACCTGTTGTTGCTATCAGAACTTCTTATTCCTTGTCTTACCCTTCTTTAAACCTTTTTAGACTTTATTAAAAAATAGTGGAGTCTTGGCACTCAAAGCCAAATTTTTGCTACAGGTTATTTTTCTATAAAACCATTTTGAGCCCATTGGTAATCTCAGGTTTTATTTAAAGTGTAAAAACTTAAATTTTCATCTTCTATTAAAATTTAGTCTTAAAATGGCAAGCCTTCTTAAACACTTATTTTTCTTGTTTTAATTTAATTTTCCAAAAGTTCATCTTGTTCAGCTGGAGTTGCCAAAATACCTTGTGAAATGAATCAACTTGTGTGTCAGAAACACTAAGTATTTTAAACTATTTTTTTAATTCACCACTGTTGTTGGGAGCCAGCCACGGAGGCCCACTGAGCATTAGGGATCAGGAAGGGCCATTGACCCCAAGACCACTAGGATGTGTTCGGGAGCTACTGACCCCACTTCCTCCCCCTTTCTACTCAGCACTAACCAGATTAAGCTTCTGTAAGCTCAAAACATAGAAACTCTGAGACTGGGATGAACACAAGCTAACTTTAGAAGCTCATTGCTCCCATTCTTCTGCAAACTGCAGTTTTGGTTTTCACACATGGCTTCTGCACTAGACTGGAGTCCAGTCTCTTTCTTTCTCTCTCTTTCTCTCTCTCTTTCTCTCTTCTTCCCCCCAATCGCCAATGCCATCTCCACCTTTGGGGTACCCTGAACCCAGCTGGAGCTGGTCTCCGTTAAGGGGCACCTGAACGTGGGACCTCAAGGTAAGCTTTCTTTTTCTTTTTTGGGATGGATAGGACCTCACCCAGGGTGCCACAGACCCCTCTGTAGAGACAGGCAGAGCAAGGAAGGGTGAGCAGTTTAAGAGCCATGATAGAATCATGGGCCAGAGTGAATCTAAAGAAAGGAACATGTCTACTAGTATTTTGAACATATTGTCTGATAGAGGAACCAATTGGCTTGGCTTTTGCATTTTGTATGCCTTAACTTTATGGAATATTTATCTGGAATGTTTTAAACCCACTGTAGGATTCCTCCAAAATTCTGGCCAAAAATAAAGACACTCCCCTGCTGGCCATAGCCTCAGCACCTCCTTTAGACGATGAATTTTTCCCTGAGGAGGAAATGGAAGAAGTGATTGGGTATCATAAGCAAAAAAATCTTGCTAATGTTGCCAAGACACCTCCTCCCATACCCTTTACTAGAAATAAGGTGAAAACACCGAAATTCACACCTGGGTATGTGTCTCTGGCTAATGTAGGTATGCGGGGAGCCAGAAGAAAGAGGGAAATTTTACCTTGTCTTCTTGCTTTCCAGTAATTTATATGGAAGAAGGCACAGTAAATGAGGCACCTCACTGGGAGCTGCTACCATATAAATTGATTAAGGAACTTAAAGAGGGCTTGTACTCAGTATGGTCCTACGGCTCCTTATACCATTACTATTATGGAACAATTTGCCACTTGGTGGATGACACCACAAGATTGGCAACAACTTGTTAAAAGCTGTTTGTCAGGAGGAGCCTATTTACTATGAAAAACTGACTTTGAAGATCAGATAAGGATCCAGAGGGCTATTAACCAGCAGAAGGATCCAAATCAGTTTCATATTTCTAGCAATATGTTGTTAAGAAAAGGAATATATGAGTCAGTTGACAGCCAACTAATCTTACCCAAGGAAATTACTAACTCCAGACCTCTAAAAGATTCATATGTTCAGGGAGTTAAAATTAAAGGTCTGCTAGATACAGGGGCTGATGTTTCTTGTATAGATGGGAAAGACTGGCCATCTTCCTGGCCAACACAAGTAGCCCCATCAGGACTCATTGGTATTGGTCGAGCGCCCTCTGTAGCCAAAAGTTCTCAAATTTTAAATTGGACAGATAACAAAACTTCAGGAACCTTTTGTCCCTACATCATTCCTTCCATTCCCATTACACTTTGGGGACGTGATATTCTTGCTCAAATGGGCATGCTTCTCTATAGTCCAGATGACAAGGTGTCAGCGTAAATGCTACAAATAGGATGGGATCCCTTAAAGGGACTTGGAAGGAACAGACAGGGCATAAAAGGACCTGTTCAGGTTGTAGAGAGGAAAGACCGGTCTGGTATTGGCTAACCCAAAGACTGAGATGGGTGGCATGAATCCTGTTGAATCAAAGGAATAGACTGGAGAAAAATATAAACAAAATAAGGGCTTTCACTTCCTTTGTCCTCTCCTATTCCTCCTACACTTCCAATTCCTGCCTTCCCTACTACTCTTGTTTCTTGTAATCTGTTCTGTGAGTCCCTTTGCCTTTATCTGAGAAGGAAGGGCAGGCATCTATAGCCGTGGCACCTAGCTCTGACTTTCAATCTTTCTCTTTTACCTTTGAAGAAGGGGCAGGTGCCAAAGGCCACAGCACCTGACCCCAGTCTCCAGTCTTTCTCTTTTACCTTCGAAGAAGGGGCAGGTGCCAAAGGCCATGGCACCTGACCCCAGCCTCCAGTCTTTCTCTTTTACTTTTGGAGAAGGGGTGAGTGCCAAAGGCCACGGCATCTAACCCCAACCTTCAGACTTCTCACCCTCCCCACATGACTTCTCAAGGGGATGGCTTGGACAAAAGGATGTTAAAAATTCCTCTTTGTTGTCTTCTTATGATAAATTTCTTTCAAGTTCAACTTTCCCAGATGGAAGTAAAGGAATCATATAAGTGAATCCTGTTAGCTAACTACAAAGTAGGTGTTAATAAGCAGTCTAGACTAGAAGGCACTCCAATGAATGGGTACCAGACAAGCCATTCAACCTCATTTGTGGAGAGCCCTCGCAGCCCTTCAACCAGTCAGTCTGTCTAGGCCTGTTGGACAAACTCAGCAGTACCACATTAGGGATGCTTGCGGTTCTCTTACGTGTTTTTAGAACTAAGTTGTTAAAATTGAGTATCATAGCAATGGTTTATAAGGTGTCTTGTACTGGGTGTATTTTTAACTAATTGTTTAACTAATGCCTTTTACGAAGGTTTTGTTATTCTTGAGCAGCCATCTTATTTGATGATTCTTGTATAATTGTCATCTCGTTGATATGATGCATATGGTTTACAGATATTATATGAGGCTAATGCTCTTTTAGAAAGACAGAAAAGATTTTTGGCTACTTTTAGTTTTAGGAGTTACAGCTTTAATAGCTACTTTTGAGCTGTAGCATTATCTAGGGAAGTTCATACAACTATGTTTGTTGATCGGCTGTCTAAAACTGTTTCTATTGCCATAGCTATTCAGGAAATCATAGACCGAAAGTTAGAGAGTAAGGTTAGTGCTTTGGAGGAAGGAGTTTTAGCAATAGGGCAAGAACTTGTGACCTTAAAAAAGAAATTGGCTTTCCAATGTCACTCTGGGTTTAAATCTGTCCATACTTGGGACAAAGTAACTTGGAATTTGGAACCATTCAGACCTGAGTATAGACCTTACTAAATTACATCAAGAAATTCAGCCATCATTTGCTAATCAAAAATCATTAATGTCTATACTCATCAATGTGGGAATTTGCGGAGCAGTGATCCTTTT
Organism: Carlito syrichta; assembly: GCF_000164805.1. Lineage (NCBI taxonomy): Eukaryota > Metazoa > Chordata > Mammalia > Primates > Tarsiidae > Carlito > Carlito syrichta. The sequence continues at coordinate 394,990 of NW_007260279.1, read as the reverse complement.
GTTGCTGTGTTTACTCCCAATCATCTTCAGAGTGCTAAAGAAGAGTAATATGAAGTTTCATGGTTTTGTGCTAAAAAATAAAAAAGGGGGAGATGTTGGGAGCCGGCCACGGAGGCCCACTGAGCCTTAGGGATCAGGAAGGGCCATTGACCCCGAGACCACTAGGATGCGTTGGGGAGCTATTGACCTCATTTCCTCCCTCTTTCTACTCAGCACTAACCAGATTAAGCTCCTGTAAGCTCAAAACATAAAAACTCTGAGACCGGGACGAACACAAGCTAACTTTAGAAGCTCATTTTTCCCATTCTTCTGCAAATTGCAGTTTTGGTTTTCACACATGGCTTCTGCACTAGACCAGAGTCCAGTCTCTTTCTTTCTCTCTCTCTCTGTCTCTTTCTTTCTTCTTTGCCCTAATCGCCGACGCCGTCTCCACCTTTGGGGTACCCTGAACCCAGCTGGAGCTGGTCTCTGGCACACTGTCTTTAAGAAGACTCTAGCTTCTGATATGAGGAAAAACAGACACACTCCTTTTTTTTTTTTTAGTTGGAGTCTCAGTATGTCACCCAGACTGGACTGCAGTGGCTGCTCCCAGCCACTGCAACCTCAACCTGCTGGGCTCCAGCGATCCTTCCACCCAACATTCCAAGTAGCTGGAACTAAAGACATGTGCTACCATGCCTGGCTAATTTTTGTTTATTGTAGAGATGAGGTCTTGCCAAGTTGCCCAGGTGGGTCTTGAACCTGCTGGCTCAGGCAATCCACTCACCTCAGTCTCCCAAAGCTCTGGGATTACAGGCTGAGTCACTGAGTCAGGTTAAAACAGACACTTTCTAATTAGTTTTCAGGTAAGTAAATAAAGCAGAACATCCTTCTTAAATGCTGCCATTTAATGTATTCAATAATGTGTGAACTCATGTTTATTACAAGGCATAGTGACGTATATCATAATGGTTCGAGTATAAGAACTCAACTATCTGAATCAATATTTTTAATTTTTTAGAAAAAAGGCTTTTGCTGAGATTTTGTAAAGAAATCTTATTTACATGCTTGTTTCCTCTAATAAAGTATGCTACTCTCAACCCTGGATGTACTGGGGAATATTGTATGAAGCTCTTGGTATAATCAAAAGTTAAAGACAGAGTTTTGACAAACTGTGAAGTGATCAATTTATACTACATTACACATAGAATAATTAAATTGAATAAAAGTGCCATATGTACAATTTTAAAAGTTTAACTTCTGTCATATGCAATAGAAGATATAAAAACTTCAAAATTATCATTGTGTTTCCTTAAGATTTTTATTTTTCGTGCAACTGCCATCTTTCCCCAATGCGAACAATTAATATATTTTTTAATTTGTCACTTCTGTAGTTGCTAACTTAGTAAATGTGTTTAATAGAATCACTTCTTACTGAAATGCTGACTCTATGAATTATGAAATCTTTTTGATAGAGGAATATGACTTTGTTGGGGGTTTGTAGATTAGTAAAAGTGTATTCATGTTTTGATGTTACTTTATTTAAAGTTAATACTTGCTTTTCTTAGTTTTCTAGTAAATAAATGTAAAAATAATGTGTTTTGGGTTTACAGTTTGTCAAATATTTTAGATATTTTTAAACAATAAATTTTAACATCACTGTCTTGCCAGACTACCAATGCTGGGTCTTGACTATTATTTGCTGACTCTAATCTTTACCTCAGCTACATAGACACATCCTTTCTATCTTTGCTTTGCTTAACAATGTTACTTAGAGTAAGCGTAGTTCTGTAAACACAGTGCTAGTACCAACAACATTCTCTTTAGCAAGAATAAAATGTTGAGCCTTTAAATCACTAGAAAACAATGTTTTAAATTGATCATTGCATAACTGTAGAATGTTTTTACATTGACTTTTTCTTAATGCAATTAACTGTATGTTTTATAGATAACAATAAAATATTGAATCCGAAAAAAAGGATTCCATTAACAACTCTAGCCAGGCTCGTTGGCTCAGCCTGTAATCCCATGCCTTGGGAGGCTGAGGTGAGTAGATTGCCTGGGCCCGCAGGTTCAAGACCCACCTAGGCAACTTGGTGAGACCTCATCTCTACAATAAATAAAAAAATTAGCCGGGTGTGGTAGCACATGCCTGTAGTTCCAGCAGCGTGGAAGGCTGAGGTGGAAGGATCGCTGGAGCTCAGCAGGTCGAGGCCGCAGTGGTTGGGAGTGGCCACTGCACTCCAGTATGGGTGACAGAGTGAGACTCCAACTCAAAAAACAAAAAAACACAAAAACAACTCTATTCACAAATTAGATAACTTAAACGAAATTGACAGATTTTTGAATGTCACAATATGTCACAACCCACATAATAAGAATATACAACCCAAACAGCCTATCTCTATTGAGGGAAATGCATTGATATACTTTCAATAAAAGGAAGCTCTAGACCCCAATGGTACCACTTGTGAATTCCCATAAACATGTAAAGAAATTTTAAACAACATATTTCATAAGATAAAACATTTTATCTCATTCTACTCTAATATTAAATCCAATTAAGACATTAAAAAGAGTAATGAAAAACTACAGATAAGTATCTCTCATAAACTTAGATACAAACATTCTCGCCAAAGTATTAAAAAATTAAATCAAAAGTTGTATAAATTATACACCAAAACCAAGAATGAACTTCAGTACCGTTTAATGTAGACATAAATGATAATTATATATGAAAATATTTATAAATATATATGCTAATTAGGGTAGATATCTATTCTTATTTTGTCAGATGAAAGGGCCAGTAAGCAATAACACCCCAGTAGCAAGGAACACATATAGAATTTAGATCTTAGTTTCTAATACCTTTCTCAAATATAAGAAATCTGGGTCCCTTGAAAAATATCTGATCACAGGATAGAATTAAAGAATATAGAAGATAACTCTGCAGCATCTTACAATCCTGGAAAGTAAAAAAAGTGTTAAAAGTCAAACAAAAAAAAGCAACAAACACAATTGAGGCTATGTTAAAGAAATACAGAAGTTGACTGACATAAATCACAATGGTCAAAGCTGGAAAAATTTGAATAACCACAAAAATAAAGTAATATTGAATTATAATTCAAAGTATAAAATCTTATTGAGCTCAAATTAACATAAGCTATTGATATGTATAAGTGACTACATCGAAAGAAGAGATAAATCCTCATCAATAAAAATTTCAAAACTACTATGTAGACATTTTTCCTTAAAGAAGGAGGGCATAACTCCCTACCATTTATGTATGATCTGTATATAGTAATGTCTTTCTAAAGAGTACAGTATCTAAAAGAGAGAACAAAGTATTCTCCCTACGATGGAGAAAACTGACAAACACTATCTCATCCAGGTAATTCAGCCCAATATGTACAGTGATAAATCATGTTGGATGCACATTCTTTTGATATGATGTGATGAAAATGGCAGTTTACGTCTTCCTCCAAAAATATATAACCTATTTTAATCATGTGAAAATCATCAGTAAATTTTAATAGATGAATGTTATTCAAAAGTATATAACTACTACTCTTTAAAACTGCTATAATCATCAAAAACCAAGAAAGTCTAAAAAAACTTTCTCACCCAAGAGAATGCTAAAAAGATACACAAAATAAATAAAATATAGTATCCTGGGTATTGGGTCTTAAAACTGAAAAATAGTTCAGAAAAAAATGAGAAAAACTAAAGAAGTTAACATACAAGAAGAGAAAGAAAACCTCAAAATAAAAAGATAATGTACACTTAGGAAGCAATTTCTGTGTATACCAAAAAGAATCTCATATAGTATGAACTCAGCTGAGGAGAAGTACTTCTTAAAAGTACTTACAAAACTGACATTATATACAGCATCAAAACAGTATACTCTTTGTTTTTAGAATAAATATTGCATGTTGCTATGTATTATTGGGCTAGGGAAAATATTGATAGAAAAATATATTATATATATATATATATATAAAGACCAAACAATAAAGACTCCAGATTCTAGGTCCCAAATTCAACTAGCAGAACTTCTGTTTTAGCTTCATAATGTACTGGGGCTTTGCTGAGAGTTTGTTGAACCAAATGAAGGAAAAATACCCCCCCAAGAAAAGACCAATGTATTATAAGTAATGATAGATTAGATAAGAAGATGCTGTTTTTCTTCTCCTACCACCAATTCCTAGATTTAAAAAAATACAAAAAAGAACTAAATTTTATTAATAAGTGCTTTATTTAAAGGTTGATAAGTGAGTTATTCAGAAAATCCTCTCACTCTCAAATTTACACCTAATTATTTTTCTAATGAGATAAACTAGTGACTGTAATCCCTCAGAATAAAAGGGATCAAAGAGTTAAATCCCACAGTCTTTATCCTCAAAGCATTCATGCTAATCCTTACAAAATCATCACATTGTTAATTATGTTTCTGTTTTTCTTACAAGCTGCATGTTTAAGTCACAAAAATGTGACCTCATGTGCCAGTTTATAAAACTCTTAGCAAGCTCTACTTCATTGTGAAACACATTGTCTTAGGACATTTATAAACATACCTAAAATGTTTTTAGATTTTAATCTAACATGTTATGCAGACTAAAGATAAAACAGTAAAAATAAGTTGTTGTTGGGAGCCAGTGTGATGTGAGGAGCAGATGTGGTGTGAGGAGCAGAGGAACACTGCCACTGTAACAGGCCTTGAGTACCCCAAGCTTGTAGGCAACGGTCTCACTTGGAAGTTCTGCATCCTAGCCAAAGGCAGACTGTAAGGGATGCAGCCTGCTACATGAAATGGTATCTCAGATGCCCACACATCTGAGTACATGTAGTACAAATAAAGTCTTAGCTACAATAAAGCCTTAGCTACAAGATGATAACCGCAGAACAGCTTGTCTTCTAGGTAGCAACATAATTCTGCTGTGGCTCCCTCACGGTTCTTAAATCCCTTCCGACTTCCTTTGTTCTTGATTATAAAATAAACATGCTGAGCTAGTTCAGGACCACTTCTCCTCCATCAGAGGAAAGTGTCCCACCTGGTCCCAGATTTTCTCTATGTCTTTGTGTCTGTGTCTTTCTTAATCTCCCGCCACTCTCTCTCAGGACACCTCAAGACAGCCACGTGGGATGCAGCAAGTTATATATTTTTAGTATTTTGTATTATTTTATTTGTATATTTTATTCTGTATATTATTATCACTTGATTGAATAATTAATAGAAAATATTAATTTGATATAACAATTAAAATTTATCTCTTAGTTATGTTTACACATTCTAATATTTACTTGGCTTGTGACTAAAAGCACTTATTTGTCTTTCTGTTGAATCATTTTACTTTGGCAACTTTTCATATGAAATAGTATAATTTTTAAAAATTATTTTAGATTGAGTGTACATGTATATGTTTGTTACATTAACATTTAGTGTAGTGGTAGAGATTGGGGCTCAGGTGTCTCATTCCCCAGATAGTAACCCTAGATAGTGATACAATTAATTATCATACTAAATAATTAATTTATGAGCCCTTATACCCCTTCCCACCTCTCCCCTTATTCATATCCCAGAGTCTATTATTTACATCTCTCTGGTCATTTAGCTCCCACATGTAAATGAGAACATGTGGTGTTTGGTTTTCTGTTTCTGAGTCAGTTAACTTAGAATGTTGATTTCCTTCTCCACCCATGTTGCAGCAAAGGACATGATTTCATTTTTTTTATGGCTATGTAGCATACCACATTTTTTAAATCCAGTCAATTGTTGGTGGGCACCTAGGTTGGTCCCATGATTTTGCTATTGTGAATAGTGCTGCAAGGAACCTATGAGTACAGATATCTTTTTACAAGCTTATTTTCATTTGAATATCCCTGGTAGTGGTATGGCTGGGTCAAATGATAATTCAATTTTTAGTTCTCGGATAAATCTCTATACTGTTTTTCATAGAGGTTGAGCTAGTTTAAATTTCCATTAACAATGAATGAGTGTTCTCTTTTGTCTGTAACCATGCCAACATCTCGTTCTTTGCCATTCTAAAAATAGCTATTGTAATTGTTGTGAGATGATATCTCATTGTAATTTTAATTTCCATTTTTCTGATTATTAGTGATGTTGGACATTTTTTCATAAGTTTACAGCCACTTGTATTTCTTCTTTTGAGAAGTGTCTATTCAATGTTCTTTTTCTTCTTTTTGATGGGTTTATTTTTCATGTTGAGTTATTTGAATTCTTGTAGATACTGGGTATTAGCCCTTTTTCTGAGACAAAAATTTGCAAATATTTTCTCCTATTCAATAGGTTTTCTGTTTCTAAAGACTGAGGGATTAACTCTTTGTTGATTATTTATTTTGTTGTGCACTTTTTAGTTTAATTAAGCCCCACTTGTCTATTTCTGATTTTGTCAAACTTACTTTTGGGGTCTTCATCATAAATTATTTGTGTTTGCTATGTCCAGAAAAGTTTTTTCCTAGGCTTTCTTCTAGGATTTTTATAGTTTCAGATTTTACATTTAAATATTTAATCTATCTTAAGTTAATTTTTACATATGATGAGAGACAGTGATCCAGTTTCATTATTCTGCATATACTTAGACAATTTTCTCAGCACCATATATTGACTAGAGTGTACTTTTCCCATTGTTTCTTTTTGTTGGCTTTGTCAAAGATTAGTTGGTTGGAGGAATATGGTTTTATTTCTGGGTTTTCTATTCTGTTTTATGAACTCATTTGTCTATTCTTTTACCATTACCATGCTATTTTAGTTATAATAGCCTTGTAGTATAATTTGAGGTCACGCAGTTGTTCTTTATGTTTAGAATTGCTTTGCCTCCAAAATTGAGATGTTTGCTTCTTGAAGCTCAGAATGGCAATTAAAAAAATCAAGAATCAAAAAGTCATGACCAAATCTACTAAATTTCACTTTTTAATTAAAAAAACACCTTTCTGACATTTTTGTTTTTTGATTGATACAAACTATGTGTACATATTTATGGGGTAAATGAGTACTTTGTTACATGCATATGATATAAGATATGTAATGATCAATCGGGTTATTTAGGATAACTGTTACCTCATGTATTTATCATTTCCATGTTTTGGGAACAGTTTAAGTCCTCTCTTTAAGCTGTTTTGAAAAATACAGCGCATTGTTGTTAATGATAGTCATTGTTATTAATGATAGTCATTGTTAATGATTCTCTGCTATCGAACATTAAAACTATTCCTTCTATATAACTATATGTTTGTACTCATTGACCAACCTCTCTTATTCCCCACCAGGACGTCCTTCCCCACCTCTGGTAACACTTATTCAACTCTCATCCTCCATGAGATCAATTATTTTAGTTCCCACTTATGAGTGAAAACATGCAGTTCTGTCTTTCTGTGCCTGGTTTATTTCACTTAACATAGTGACTTACAGTTTTATGCATGCTGCTGCAGATTGTTGGGAGCTGGCAATGGAGGCCCACTGAGCGTTAGGGATCAGGGAGAGCCATGGACTCTGAGACCACTAGGATGTGTTCGGGAGCCATTGACCCCATTTCCCTCCTCCTTTTACCATGTAGCACAAATAACCTAAAGGAACTCTGCTGACCTAAGCTGAAAGCTCTGTGACTGTGACAGGCATGGCTCACTCTAGAAACTCATTGTTCCTGTTTCCCATAAACTGCGGTTTTGGCTTAGGTATTAGATATAATTCAAATTCAGGTCACATTTGGGAGTCTTTTATATGGTACAAGCTTTTTTATAAGATTTAAAAGTATATTTGTAGAATTGGTATATACTTATGGAGAGCTGTTTTCAGCTTTAGATGGTATAGATGATTATCTAGCGTTACCAGAAATGGCCCAGCACAAACCTTGGGCTGGGCCACATTCCTGAGGGCCCAACACGTACTTTGGACTGGGCTGCATTCTTTTAGGCCGGCTTTAGCTACAGTTAGTGTAGGGTTTTTCTACCTATTGTAGAAATTGAATTTATTTTATTCATAGAAAGTATTGTAGAATAGGTCATGCTAACACCAGGGAATCATGTTAGTTCAACCATGATCAATCATGATATTTTGAGGTTTAATAAGAATACAGTTAACTTTAGAAATTTCATTGTCCCCATTTTCTACTATTGTGGTTTTAGCCTTAGTGCATTTACAGTTTATATTTGGGTTTTATTTTTAGAAGCTTTATTGCTGATGATCAGCTTTATATATTAGCATTAGGAATTAGAAACTTTCATAGAAATTAGGATAGATATATAAAGGACTTTAAAATAGCCATTTTGTTAAGAGATTGTAATCTATTGTTCCAAAAAGTGGCCCCCGTGAACCTTGGACTGGGCCACATCCTGTAGAGCCCAGTGTGATCTTTGGACTGGGTCACATGCTTTAGGAATTGGCTTAAGCTATAACTAAGAGCTTCCGTAGCATTGTGTAAGTAGTATTAGCATAGAATAGAAAGGTAAGAAAATTTAAGTTAGTCATCATGGGTGTTGTGTGCGCATGAGCTTTAGAAGTTATTGATTATCAGAACATCATGATGTTAGTAGGGATTGTTGCATTGCTTTTGAGGAACATTAACTAGCGAAGGGAACAATAAGACAACTTTGGGGTTTGTCCCTCCTCGTGCCTGAGAAAACATCTGGTGGGTGGGGGATGCCCCTCCTGCACCTGGCTTTGTGTTCACCTGAAAGACTTGTGAGACTGTCTGTGTAAAATTTGGAGATAAATTCCCGCTGTAACTTCCAATAAAACGACTTCTGCTCAATTCACTGAACAGTTGTCCACTTTCTTTCTTTCTTCCTCTTTATATCTATCCCTCCATCTTTCTTTCTTTTAATATCTATCCCTACTACAGAATCAGCTTCTGTGCTAGACAGAGTCCAGTCTCTTTCTTTCTTCCCCCTTCTCTTTCTTTCTTTTAATATCTGTCCCTACAGATTCGCTGACACCACCAAATCTTCTAAGGGACTCCCCAAAACTTGCAGGGGCTGGCCCCCTGCAGCAGATGACATGGTTTCATTCTTTTTAAATGACCAAATAGTATTCCATTGTGTATGTGTACACTATCTTTATTCATTAATGTACACTTGGGTCAGTTTTATGTTTTTGCTATTGTGTATGGTGCTGCAGTGAACATGAGAGAGCAGATTAAAAAAACAAATAATTGTTTTGGCTATTTGGGATTTTTTTTGGTTCCATATAAACTTAAAATTTTGTTTTTTAGTTTTGTGAAGAAAAAAGTTGGTATTTTGATCAGGATTGCATTGATTCCAAAGATTGCTTTGGGCAGTATGGTTATTTTAACATTATTGATTCTTCTAATTCATGGGCATGGGATGTTCTTTCATTTGTGTAATCCACAATTTCTTTCATGAGTGGTTTGTCATTCTTTTTGTAAAACTCTTTCATCTCCTTAGTGTATTCCCAGGCAGTTATTTATCTATCTATCTATCTATTTATTTATTTATTTATTGTTAGTGCAAATAGAATTGAGGCTTTTATTTGGTTTCTCTGTTTGAGTGTTGCTGGTGTATAAAAACTACAGATTTTTGCACATTGATGTTGAACCCTGAGACTTTACTGAAGTACTTTATCAGGTTTAGAAGCTTTTTGGAGGAATCTTTGGGATTTTCTAGTTATACAATTATTTCATGCACAAAAAGAGATAATTTGTCTCCCTCCTTGCCAGTCTGGATGAATTTTATTTACTTTCCTTGCTAGATTGACCTTGCTTGGACTTCCAGTATATTGTTGAATAAGAATGGTGAGAGCAAGCATTGCTTTTTGGTTCTTGTTCTGAGGGTGGGTGTTTTCAACTTTTCCCAATTAGGTATGACGTTGATTGTGGTTTTGTCATAAATTACTCTTAATATTTTGAGACATATACCTTCAATGCCAAGTTAGTCGAGGATTTTTTATCAAGAGGGAAAGTAGACTTAATCTAATGTCAGGCTGCTGATTAAAGTGCAGAGGGGTTTAGTCCCTCCTGTTGATCTCCTTTTGCTTAAACTGCTTTCCCAATTGTTTATGAGTAGGAGACCCTCTTTTTGCTCAGTATTACTAGGGCACGTTACCCCAACTAGTGCAGGAAGGAGGTTGGGATTCTTAACAGTGGTGCTCACTGAAGAATTCCAGGTTGCAAAACTGATGTTGGCCATTTTGGTTCACTGTTCATGTGAAACCATGGATACAACAACTTTCCTTTTTCTCAGAATGTAGGTTCTGGGGAGTGAGAGTGGGGTCTCTCCTGCTAGGCTACTGTCATTTAGGTCACTATTCTGAGTGTTTCTTGGTACTGCTGGGGCCACTTGCCACAATTGCTCAGAGGGGTGAAGCAGATTGAGGTTTCCTGGAAGTAAAATCCATCCAAGTCACAGATATAAACTTGGCAGTCCGAATTTCTTACTGGAAGGAAAATGTGGCTTTGGGGAAGGTCCCCCACTGCTCCCAGCCACATACTGGAATGAGCCCAGGATTAGTTCCAAGCCATATAGTGACCTCTACATTCCTGCTCTGCTTTAGCTATGGAGGGTCCCTCCTCCATCCAAGAGTGAGCAGCCTTGTCTCTGAGAAGAAACCAAAATGCCTACAGCAGTTGCTGCTGCTGAGACAGTAGACCCCAGTCAAAAATGACATCTTCCTCACCAACCCAGATGTGGGAGAACACCTATAGCTTTACTGAGCTTTACTCTTGGCCTCCCTCCAAGATAGCTCTAAGGCCCAAGAGAAAGTGTTCTTCTATGACTTGAATTGAGCAGGCCTCCACTTGGAAGGTACATCTCAGAGGGGAGTTTTCAGTCTCATTCCATGTTGTGGGGTTGCACAAGCTTTTCCCTCCAGAGCACAAACAAGGAGGCTACTTGTCTTCTCCTCCTGGAGATCTTAAATATCCTTTGCCATTGTAATGAATATCCATTTTCCTTCTGGGATTGGGGTTCAGTGTTTTTCTTGCCATAATATTTTGCAATGTTTCAACAGGTGAGGAACACTTGAAAGTCTCTAATCCCTAACTTATCTTTGACAAAGACTCAATCACCAATCACTGGGAAGAGAGGAACCTATTCCATACATGGTTCTGGGAAAACTAACTGATCACCTGCAGAACATTAAAACAAGACCCCTATCTATCATCATACACAAAAATCAACTCTAAATGGATCAAAGACCTAACCATAAAACAATAAGAACCTTAAAAAATGCAGGAGACACCCTTATGGAAATTGGACTGGCAACCAATTCCTATTCAGAACCCTAAATGCCCATACCTTAAGAAATAAGAAAGGCAAGTGGAACCTCATCAAACTAATGAGCTTCTGCAAAGCAAAGGAAATAATCAAGAGAGCAGGAAGACAGCCCACAGAATGGGAAAAAATATTTTCCAACTGTGTATCTGACAAAGGTCTAACATCTAGGTTCTACAAGGAACAAAGGCACCGAAAGGAAAAAAACAAACAGCCCCATCAAAAAGTGGGCCAAAGACTTGAATAGACACTTCTCAAAAGAAGACATATGGGCAGCCAATAGACACATGAAAAAGTGCTCAGCCTCACTCATCACCAAAGAAATGCAGATCAAAACCACATTGAGATACCACCTAACCCCAGTAAGAATGACACCATCATTAATCAAACAAACAACAACAGGTGCTGGCGAGGATGTGGAGAAAAGGGAATGCTTCTACACTGCTGGTGGGAATGCAAACTAGTGCAACCTCTTTGGAAGATAGTGTGGTGAATTCTGAAAGAACTAGAAATTGACCTTCCATATGACCCAGCAATTTCCCTACTGGAGGAACTCAAATCATTCTACAAAAAAGATACCTGCACATGTATGTTTGTTGCAGCTCTATTCACAATAGCAAAAACATGGAACCAACCATGTTGTCCATCGAAGCTGAACTGGGTAAAAAAATGTGTTACAAATACACAATGAAATATTATTTAGCCATAAAGAAGGACAAACATATGGACTTTGTAGCAACTTGGATGGATTTAGAGTCGATCATACTCAGTGATCTATCACAGAAACAAAGAACAGAGTACCGTATGTTCTCACTCATAAGCGGGCCTTGGACAATTATAATACCATAAGAAAGGAATTTGCAGTAGTGGGAAACTGCCAGTGAAGAGGGGGGGGATTGGCAGTTGAGGGAAACTGCTAGGGGAGGTAGGGGCATAACTTATCAACAAGATTACCTGCATATTCAATGTTTGTATACCTAACCCTGAATTGTAACCCCCATCTTTATAATAAAAAAGAATAGTAAATTAAGACCACATTGAGATACTCCCTAACTTCATTCAGGATGGTCATAATCAATAACTCAAAAAAACAACAGATACTGGAGAGGATGTGGAGAAAAGGCAACACTTCTACACTGTTGGTGGAGTGTAAACTAGTACAACCTCTGTGGAAAACCGTGTGGTGATTCCTAAAAGATCTAAAAAATTGATCTTTCATACAACCCAGCAAAACCTCTTCTGGGAATATACCCATTAGAATTCTAATCACTCTATGAAAAAGATATTGGCACCATATGTTTATTGCAGCATTATTCACAATAGCAAAAACATGGAACCAACCATGCTGCTCATCAAAAGTGGACTGGATAAAAAATGTGGTACATATACACAATGGAATATTATACAACCATAAAGAAGGACAAAATTATGAACTTCACAGAAACTTGGATGGACTTAGAATCTATAATGCTAAGTGATCTGTCACAGAAACAAACAACTAAGTACCATATGTTCTCACTCATAAATGGACCCTGAACAATTATCATAATACTATATAAAAGGGATTGACAGTAGTGGGAAACTGCTTGAGGATGGATGGGGACACACTTCATCAATAAAATAACTTACTCAAAACAGCCAAAGTGGGGGCCAAAGTGAGGCCCAAAGTTTGCCCATGCAATGACTTTTTATATATCGAATCCTGAATTATACCCCACTTCCTTAAAATGAAATAATTTTTTAAAAAATTAAAAAAAGAAAGGGAAAAATAAAAACACATAAAATATTACATGTTAACAAATCCACTGCTAAACATACCAAAGAAGTAGCAAATCAAACACTGAGATGCTAAAAACTGTAAATGCATGATTCAGTAAGATTGGTTGGTACAGAGCCAGTAAATGCGCTGAGGGCATTAGAATATACAGAATTCTATCATTTTTATTTCACAGTAACACTATAGAAAAAGATATAATCTGGGGCCGTCTATTTAAAAATCAAATGTCTCCACATGAAGCCAGATCACCTGACAGTAGAGTCCAGTCATTAGCAAACTTTTTAGGGATAGAAAGTTTGCAATAATCTTTTAAAAATTTCAAGAAAAATACAAAGATACAAAATCTAGTCAAGCCATTTTGATGGAAGAGAGGAACCAAAACAAGACAGAGAGAAAAAAATGAGATAATACAAGGATAATAAAGCATTCTCTTGTTCTCTCTCTCTCTTTCTCTTTGTCTCTCTGTGTGCATATGGGTGTCTATCTATCTACCTACATTTAAGTATGTCTGCTGCATATATATCTATATATGTGTGTAGGTGTGTTTATAAGTCAAAATATATAAAAAATGAATAATATTTCATTTTAAAAATAGTCTTGGGGTGATCCAAGATGGCCACTTAGAAGCAGTTGAGTGGGGGCAAGAAAGCAATGGAACTGGTCAGAGCTTGAGAGTCTCTACATGGGTGAGTGTGCATAAGAACTAATCTGCATCTGTTTATGTGTGCAAGTGGGTGAGCAAATGTCTGACTGAGGAGAGACATAGGATCAAGCATCCAGGGGCTCCCGCAGAAGCGACTACAATTTACCACTGCTCTAAATCTGGTATCTGTTGCACACAAAAACATCTTCCATTCCCAGGGCTTCTCTCAGGACAGGCAGCAGAGATCAGCTGCCTCTCAGCACCTGACACCTGGCCCACACTACCACCTGTGACAACAGTCCTGGCACTAGCAGCATGAACCATGGAGAAAGCATGGGGAGGAAATCTGGAGCTGAGCCCCACGAGAGGAGAAGATGCAGACAAAAATAGCTGACTGATGGCTCTCATGGAGCAAACCAAGGATGAAAGCTACAACAGTCAGAGATCCCCAGCATTCAGAGCAGGTTGAGATAGAGAATGCATGCCACAATCCACAGAGCACCACTGAGACATGTAGAGAGCAAGGGAGAGAGATAACAGACAGACCGTTTTGTAGTCAGGAAGACCCCTACCTGCTCAGCTTACATCAGAAAAAGAGAGCAGCCTCTGGACGTGGAAAATGGTGAAAGTGGGAAATTAGAATTCAGCACTCACTCTAGCCCCCATAGACTGGAAGGGCAACCCCAAGCCTCATGGCTTCAGTTTCACATGGTAAATTGTCTGGATAAGGCACAGTTGTGTGCTGGCAGAACCCACGTAGAGCTGAAAACACATTCAAGTTCTGAACACCTAGGCCTAGGCCAAACCATCCCCGAAAAATCATTTCCTGCAGACATGTTTGGCAGCTAGCACTTAGGCAGGGTCCACTCCAGTTTAGGGCAAACTGCAGCAAAAGACTCTGATGCTAAAAGAACTTTTGAGTTCTGAACGTGGTCAGCCTCTAGTGAGGGAAGGAAAACTAGGAGGAGCCCTATTGTCCTGGTTACTCTCCCCACTGTGTGAAAACTTCTGGGCAGCAAGCAGTCCAGTCATTCCTGCAATGCTGCCACAGCAACCGGAGGGACTTTTTTCCCACTGGGATAGTCAATCTTGTCCAAAGAGGGGAGCTGGAGAGTGATCCAGCATGACCTAGCCTCCCCAACCAACTTTACCCTTACAACCCTCTCAAAAATTCAGGGACTAAGGGTCTTTGGAAGTTTCCATAATCCCACCCATCACCTAGGTCATCTGTGCACTTCCTTGGGCAAACAAAGGCCAAACATAAAAGTCCACAGTCACCACCAAAGCTGTTGATCTTTTCCAAGCACTACCTCTTGGCTGGAGGTCAACTGGCACAGCCCATTACAACATCTGAGACAATAATACAGTCCTTGTAAAGTAGATAAGCACAAAGCCCATGCTACCATGCATTTTTCAGGTAGTCTATAGACTGAGACATCAGAGAGCTTCTCCAGAGGGTCCCCCAGAGACATCAATGACCAAACCTCCTTAGAATTTATGTCCTGTGCCTTCATATCACAAGACCTTGCAGCATCAGCCAAATGGTGGCACCTCATAGGACAGCTAGACCCAGAGCAGCAGAACCCACAGTGGTTGAGTCCTCATGGACTACCACCCCAAGGGGAAGAGGAGTGCAACACAACAGCGAAGAACCCTGTTGAATAAATAATAATATTTCATAATCATAATCATAAATCCCACAATACCACTCCAACAGTAACAAACTTATCTAACAGCAGAATGAAGAAAGAAGAAAGAAAGAAGGAAAGAAAGAAAGAAAGAAAGAAAGAAAGAAAGAAAGAAAGAAAGAAAGAAAGAAAGAAAGAAAGAGTGACTTTCCTCACAGATGAGGAAGAACCATTGAAAAAGCACTGACAATTTCCAAAGCCTTAATGAGCCATCACCCACAAAATACCTCTCAGTTCCCAAGCAATAGAACCCATCCAGAACCCGTCCATTTTACTTCTGTTTGCTCGATATATGTTTCTAAATGGAGTATTGAAAATTTCCAAATACAAAGATCAATATACCTGTTTTTTCTTGTAGATGTCACTTGCTGTTTTGTATATTTAATATTTTGAGTCTATATTATTAGGTGCATACATATTATGATGAAAATATATTTTGTTAATTCTTTTATAGACATATAAAATCCTTGTTGTCCCTTATGGCATATTTTTCCTTAAATAGTACCATGTCAGGTGATAGGGTAATAGAATGACTATCCCAGTTTTTTTGTTGTTGTTCATATCCATGTATCTATTAATTTATTTTTTTAAAGACAGGGTCTTACTTGCAGTTATGCAATCATAGCTCACTATAGCCTCAAACTCCTAGGCTCAAGCCATCCACCTGCCTCAACTCCCCAAGAGGCTGGGAGTAGAGGTACATGCCACTCCACTCAGCTCATATTCATGTATAAGTTTCAAAAAATAAAATTAGACCAAGCATCTCTTGTGACCAGAGTAGAATACGACTAGAAAACAACAAGAGGAATCCCCAAAACTATACCAATAAAGGAATAGTTAACAACTTTGTCTAGAATGATTTTGGGGTAAACAACAAAATCAAGACAGAAATTATAAAAAATCTCTCTAAATATTAACAAATTAATACAATTTTATTTCATACTCAGGAAATTTCTAATATCCATGAACTTTTTTTTTCTCCTAATCAAGTGACTTTCTTCAATAAATGGTTGAGGGATTCAGATTTCTTCATCTTTTTTAAGCTTCCATCTTTACACATGGCTTCTGATGTCACTATAGACATTAAATACATGGGGATGGTACAAAGGGCTTTCAATAACCTTGGCCTGCATTGGATGTACTTCATTTTTGGTTATATTTCATTCATCATAACTAGTCATATGGCCTCACTAGATATTCATCAAGAATGTTGGAAAATTTAGTCTTTGTATTGATAGCCACTTCCCAGAAACAATTCTAAACCATGGAGAAAAAAATGAATGGCTTATGGTCAACTGGTTATCCTTGCCAAAATTTTCCTTTCACAACTGTGAACTGATCAGATTTTACTAAATTGTATTCATTGCATTCTACATCAGTGACTCTAACAACAAATATTGATTTACTGCTTATATCATGTCAGTTAACTTTTGTGGCTCTACTCCAGGCTATGGGTCATGTTCAAGTCTTCAAATACTTTATTATCCTGCATTTTGGAATGAAAGAGCTTCTACCTGATAGGCATAGGGAGAAGAGAGTCCAATACACAATAGCAGTTAAAGCTCTGTTTGAGCATATGGCAGACCCCTTCACATTTCCAGTGCAGGGCATATTGCCAAGTCTAATGTAAATGGATTAATGAGCCAGAGAAATATTCTTACTCACAAGAGAGGAAAGAGGAAAATGTATGGTAGCTAAAACTATCACAACTATTTTGCAGAAACAATCAGTTATAACAGAGAAAATGTGCATTTCTATGATCTAAACATTCTCCTACTCTTCAGCATATACCCTAAAGAAACTGTGTAAAAAAAACCTCAGAATATTTTATAATGGCACTGACTAAAAGACTACATAACTAAACTCATATGTATACATTCTAGACAATACTAAAAACAGTAAACTGAATGAATATAGACCAATCTCAAAAGTATATGGTTAAAAACTCAGCATACAGAGCATATAGATTTGGCAGTGGTGTGTCTACATGGGCCCAGCAGCAATCTGTTTGACCTGGAAGAGAGGTCACAGCATGGAGCTGTCACCACCCCAATGTGAGGTCAGACAGCTAGTTATCACCATGGACCATTTCCAGTAGAAATGATTTGATGCCACTTAAGGGCATCATTAACGAGAACAGCCTGTGGTTTGAGAAAATAGCCAAAAGCCCTTCACTAGAGAGTTTATGTCAGCCTATTCTTGCTTCCACTGCAGTCCAGAGAAAGTCAAAACTTTAAGCTGTGCAGGCCAGTTTGAGGCCAAGTAGAATATAAGTCCCCGGACCTCCATCCTTAGAAAATGGAGAAAGAAGAAGAGGAGGATAAATTAGTTAACTATTCAGGGAATAAATGGAGTCTGGAGAACTCATTGCAACTAAAAAATGAGGAGAGGACAAGTGAATAAAATCATAGGCACTGGACTGAGATTCTTCCATTTCCAGGAGACAAGAGTAGCTTACAAAATATTATTTGTTCATTCTCCAAGAATGTCTCTTTCTTTCTTTTTTTTAAGCACTGCAATGCACAAAATGCAATGTACAACACTGTAAATATACTGCATATAAAAAAGAATTTTACACTGTAATGTATTGTTCAGAATAATTGTAATAGCAACTGTTTCTAGACAAATACACTTAGATTGGTGCTTCATGTGTGTAAATTCCATGTGTACTTATGAGAAAATGTAACTACCACTTTTGAATTTTTTCTCTAGTTCATCCTGAGTTTTGTCACTTTGAAATAATGGGTTGAATATTGTCATCATTACCCAAAAGCATTTCTCGTGAGTGAGACATTTTATTATGGTCAATTTTTCTTTGTACTACAATTTCATCCCTTTTGTAAAATCAAGAAGGAAAACAAAACTATTTTTAAGTAATATCAAAGTGAGCACATTCTAGTTAGAAGATGCTTAGTAATAAGAGTTATTTATTTAAATTATTTGATGATAACTTTTTTGACAAAGGTTTATCTTTCCCATTTGTGCATTAGCTCTACACAGACTACATTTAAAAAGTGTCATTTTCATGCTATTCACAAATAAGATGAAAGAGTAGTTATTTATGTTTTCCTAAAGGTCCTGCTTTGGAAATTTTGTTAATATTAGTTGATTTGGCCAGTTTCAGATATAATGTTCTTTCTCTTGAAAGGCATGTACCTACAAGTTACTAAAATAAAGTCACAAATAAATTGGTGTTATTTATTTAAGTTATTTATTTTATTTATTTATTTAAGTTCTATATCCAAAAGTATAGCTAATCACAAAGTAATATGTGTCAAAATATCTCATATGGTATAATAATATAAAATTAAAAGAACCTAGTATATATTTAAGGGTATAGAGGTGGTATGATAAGTTATTCTTTGTAAAGAAAGGGAGAAGGATATGGGTAAATCCCAAGATATTAACCATTTTTTCTCATCAGGTTATACAAATAAATTTTTTGCTTTATCATTGTTGTAGTTTAAGCATCAATTTTGGATACAGTTTATTATAGATGACATACTGCATTGTAAAACAGTGATATTTGGAATACTCCAAGTAAGAAATGAACAACTTCCTGAGTTGTTTCCTACTGACAGAGACCATGATGACATTGTTAACTAGACAGAATGAGCAAAATACTGAATCATATTTCTAAGACAAAAAAATTCACAGCCTTAAATTTAACTTAGAAGATCAAAATTGCATATTATCTCTGGTTTGACTATTTTGGTACCAAGTTCAGGTATTGCAAAACCTCAGCTCCAAACCATTTTATTTAAAGGACATACTGTGTCAATAAATCTTTGAATAAGGAGAGGGTATGATTTTTTATTTTTATGTCATTATTTGTAGTGTTTATCAAGATATGTGTCAATAACCCCTAGTTAAATATAAAACAAATGCATATACACACAAATATACATAAATATATGTGTGTGTATGGGAGAATGAGAAAGGAGGAGAGAGCATAAGTGAGAGGAAATGATAAAGCAATAAGAACAAAATTTTAATTATATAAAAATAAATTGATTTCTCCAATAAGGTATATTACTGTGTACTTTGAATGATGTTACAAGTTACAAGTGGAGATAATTCCCAATGGCTCAGAGTACTGTAGAGACCATTGATATGTAAATAATTCGGCAAAAGCTGTGACTAGAAGCATGAAAAATGTCAAGTGGGAACATAGAAGGGCAATGGATTAATTCTGCCTTTGGCAAGGTATGTAGAGGTCCTATAACACTTCAGAACAGCTAAATTTAAGTAAGAGGTTAAGTTAGAGTTTATCAGTTTATTAACTGTAGAGGTTAAGTTAGAATTTCTCGGTCTATTGACTGCATTTTAGGCAGATATTATAATACGTTAAAAGGCATATAACATTATATAATTGTTCAGATTAATTACTATATAACATGTAGTCCCAAAGGGTTAAATATTAAGTTGAGACAGAAATATCTGATTCTCTAGTAACCTCTTTCTTCCTATGATCCCAGTACCAGGAGCCAATATCTCTATAATTATGGATCAAGAATTTGCACTATAATTTAATAGAACACAATGATTATTTGTTCAGCAGCATTTTAGAAAACACCAATGATGACATACTTTTTAGGTGTCAAAATTACTCAGATGTGAAGAAACATAAAAATATTTTAAATTCCACTGTTCATTACATTTTCCTCATGCCTTACAGTTTCTTAGAAATTAGCAAAAGAACAAATGTAGTATATCTTATTCAGAGTATTTGACTCAATAAATATTTAATAATTTACAAACAAATGCAAAACTACATATCAATAGAATATTTTCCTATCAGAGAAAGAAGTATCAGAAAACTGTTGTTGAAATTAACTGCCAATGAAAGAAAGAGAACAGCATTGGCTTAAGTGCTCGACCTCTCAAAGTTTTTTGGTTTTAAAAAACATAATTGTGTATAACTGGGTGCTCAAATAATTTTTATCTTGATTATAGCTCTTTTTGAATACTAAATCTCTCTAATAAACACTTCTCTCATCTATAATATGTTCAACAACATATGAACATTAAACTGATTCTTCTCTGGTTAGCCAAAGCTTACAATTTGAACTTTAAGCAAAAATTATAATGCCTTTTTATAAGAGATACAAATACTGTAGTCAATTTTGTCTACTTGATAGTGAAGCTTATAAAAACAATTTTTTAATAAAATCCTCCTCACTTATTTAATTTTTAAAAAAGAACATCAAAATAAACTATATAACAATTGAAATCTATAATGATAGTTTTCACTTATCATTCTTATAACTGAAGTAACGGATAGAAATAATTTGGATTTAGGATATGCATTTTCTAATATTCTTTTTTTTTAATTCTCATTTTTATGGGAAACTATTCTCCATTTCAGAGAAAGTATTATAGATATGACAAACAAACTCTATGGCAGTTAATGATCCACACAATGTTAGGAGATATGGAAGCAAAAACATCTACTGTATCATTAAACACAAAGATAACATAGTCAAGGGATATTCAAGAAACTGAATCCTAGAGATGAGCTACTGTAATGTTTTCCCTATTATTTACTCTCAGCTTGTTGAAACAAATATTCTTCCCTGCCTCTGTTTGTGAATAAAATGAAAAACATCATCACCCTATCCTCAAAGTCACCCTGGTGGCTCCTTGGATCCTTATTCATACCAAGACCTGATTCAAAATTGCTATCATTCCTTTAAAACATTCTGAGAATATTTTGCAATTTGCTTCACAGCTTTTTGACTCTTTACTCTTTCTGCTTTCTCGCTTTTTCATAATATATGAAGTTTCTTTCTCCTCCATATAAACTGACTCTCTTCTTTCAAACTTATTCAGACTGTGACTCTGTTTCAGTACCTTATTGTTGCAGAGATTTTTCCATTTAAGAATAGCTTACTATAATAAAAATGTTGGGGTTTTTCTGGTTACCATATAAATTTCTGATTTAAGATTTATATTGCAATATTATTTGGATGTAACAATTTGTTTCCGAAAATAATTATGTACACAAACGCTTTAAAATATTTTACTCAAATGTAGTTTGTAGAATAGGAAATGTGAATCTCCCATCTAAGGTTGAGAGTGGCTAAAACAGCCATTTATTTACTGAGCAAAGTCTGGGAGCCTATAGTTTATCAGATACTTTTTCAGGAACTATGACTCAGGAAGATAGTTCTATTCTCCCTCTTCATAATTTACTGATAATACATATTATTAACAATAATGGTACAGTATTCAAAAATGGTTCTTTGTACCAGGTTTAAAGGGATCATAGAAGAAAGTGAGTTTTTGTCTGCCTAGATGCATAGGGAATGACTCAGGGAAGATATAACAGATACTGATAAGAAATTTTATGATAATTTAGTTCATTTTTTGGTGTACTATGGAAAGGCTAAGGAATATAATGCTTAAATAAGTTCATAATACCTCCCAAATTATTAGTGATAGTTCTGAACCAGCAGCAGAAATCAGTCTTAAAAACCGCAAAAGTTCATAGACAACACAGGATGAATGATCATGAAAATATACTGCCTTTTATTCATTCCGTAAGTGGAAATCCTGGGATGAGTGGAGAGCAAATACAATCCATGAATCTAGATTACTATGTAAAATTTTCTCTCAGATTATTTTTCATCTGTTTGTCCATTGCTAAAGTTATTCTGGTCAAACAAATATCATCATACACTACATACATGGTCAGCCATTTTAGAAATGGAGAGATTTTCAAATTTCTACTCTGTGAGACATTATAAAAAGGAAAGACTAATAAATATCCATTGGTAAAATTATTAACATAGCAATCAATGCTTTTTGTCATTTTTTTATTTATTAAAAAAAATGTGTTTTATATATTTACTTTGATAACCTTACCCACTGTTTTAGTTTCAAAGGAGAATTTGTTCTTGGACAATTCCTGAGTAAAATTTTTCTCACATGCAATTGTATAACTACAGCATAAAACAATCTAACCAAGTACAACATTACAGGGAATTTGATGATCCTTAGAACAAATGTATTGCCTTTTTCTTTCTTTCTTTCTTTTTTTTCTGTTTTTTTCCAGAGTTCCACTCTGTTGCCCAGGCTAGAGTGAAGTGACATAAATCTGGCTCAATGCAACCTTGACTTTTTAGACTTAAGTGATCGTTCTGTCTCGGACTCTTAAGTAGGTGGGACTATAGGTACATGCCAGCATGCTTAGCTAATTTTTGTATTTTTGCAGAGATAAGGTCTCTCTCTGTTGGCCAGGCTGATCTCAAACCCCTGGATTCAGAGGATTGTCCTGCCTTAACCTCCCAAAGTGCTGGAATTACAGGCATGTGCCAGCATGCCTGGTGACATTTTGTTTAAAATTATATCATTGCCACAAGTATCATTTGACCAGTTAACAGGCTCATGGGCAGCTATTCAATATTCTTCTGATATTATTGATGAGGAACAAGTTATATTATTTTAGACCCCAAAATTCAACAAATTCAAGGCCATTCGTGGCCCTTAGAATGAGTTGAGCCTCTTAAGGTTAATTAAATATCTTTAAATATTTCTCTATAACAAAGACATGAATGATTCAGCTTGATTTTGAAAAATGAGTAAGAGTTCACAAATCTAGCACTCAGCACCAGCATATTGTTTAGTTTTAAAAGTTTTTTTTTTTCCTTTTTCCTTTCATAAAAAAAAAAAAGAAGAAGAAGAAGAAGAAATAGGGGAGAAAAAAATAATCTCATCTAGTGGTCAAACGCTTTTCACTTCAGAGGAAATTTGTTCTTTTTTCGCTATCAACAATGTGATTTTTTAAGTATCCACTGTTAACTTTGACTCAGTGGTCTCATACAAATTATATGCTGTTCATACAAATTATACATGGGAGGCCAAAGTGTTTTCAGATTTCTGGTGGAAATTAGTTTATTTTCTTAGTTGTTGAATTTTTTTTGAATTACTTTTTAACATCACTGACGTGAATATGCAGTGCTTTCTTATTTAAGTTTTTCTATCATTTTAGCAATATCTTAGCTTTCAAAAGTAGTGGAATTTTTTTTGTGCTACAGTGTATAAACAAAGCTTTTTTTTTTTTAATTCTGAATTGCCACTTTCTATTTTTTTGGTAAATGATATAAAGAATTTAGATATTAAATTCTGAGTCTTTTCTCAGAATGTTAAAATTCATTAAGCATTCTTTAAATATATACCCTTTTAAAATAGTAGTACACTTGAGTATTGTGTTGACTGACAGTGACTTTTCTTTTTTTTTTTTTTTTTTTTTTTTTTTGAGTTGAAGTCTCACTCTTTCGCCCAGACTGGAGTGCAGTGGCCGCTCTCGGCCACCGCAGCCTCGACCTGCAGGGCTCCAGCAATCCTTTCGCCTCAGCCTTCCGAGTAGCCGGAATTACAGGCACGCGCTAACATGCCCGGCTGATTTTTTGATTTATTGTAGAGATTAGGTCTCGCCAGCTTGCCCAGGCGGGTCTCGAACCCGCGGGCTCAGGCAATCCACTCACCTCAGCCTCCCAAAGGCGCGGGATTACAGGCTGAGCCACCGAGCCCAGCGACAGTGACTTTTCTAAATCATCCAGAAAGCCACAGAGAAACAATCATTATTTTTCCAATGTTTACTTTCATGTTAGAAAATGTTCCCATTTTTGCCAATTTAACATTCATTATGGAACTGTGAATTTTCAAAAATATTTTATTCCCTGAAATTTTGTCATTTGGGGCAGCTTTAACAAATTATTATAGATTGGGTACCTTAAAACCCAAGCATTTATTTCTTACATTTTTGGAGGGTAGAACATCTAACATCAAGGAGCTGGCACATAAATTTTCTAGTGAGGGCTCAATTTCTGACTTGTAAACAGGTCCCTTTTCCTTGTGTTTTCCCATGGTCAGAGAGAGATCTCTTTTGTCTCTTCTCATAAGGGCATTAATTATTTTATAAAGACTCTATTTTCATGACCTAATTACTTCCCAAAGACTGTATCTCCAAATGCAATCACACTGAGTATTTGGGAGTTTTATTTGCTTTAACATGAACTTTATTTTTGAAACAGTTTTAGGTATATAGCAAAACTGAGTGAAAGGTACAGAGGTATCCCATATATCCCTTTCTCCCTCAAAGGCGTGGCCTCTTCCATTATCAACATCCCCCACCAGAGTGGTACATTTGAGACAATTGATGACTCTACAGTGATAAAACATTCTCCCAAAGTTCAAAATGTACATTGGAGTTCACTCTTATGTGCATTCTATATATTTGGACAAATACATAATGACATGTATCCATCATTACAGTATCATGCAGACTGTTTTCACTGTTCTAAAATTCTTCTGTGCTCTACCTATGTATTCTTCTCTCCCCAAAACCCCTAGCAACTATTGATCTTGTTACTGTTTCTACTGTTTGCTTGTTTTTTGGGGAGTTTTTTTTTGATGTCATATAGCTGGAATCATACCGTATGCAGTCTTTTCAAATTGGATTCCTTCACTTAGCGATACGCATTTCAGTTTCCTCCTTGTCTTCATGGCTTCGTAACTCGTTTCTTTCTAACACTGAATAATATACCGTTGTGTACCACATTTTATTTACCCATTCACTTACTGAGGAGTATATTGTCCATCTAAGTTTAGGCAATTGAAAATAAATATTTGCTAAAGCATACTTGCACAGCATTTTGTGTGGACATAAGTTTTCAGGTCCTTTAGGTAAATACCAAGGAGTATGATTGATAGATCATATGGTAAGACTATAATTAGTTTTGCAAAGAGTTTAGGGTTTTACAAATGAATTTTGTAGTAGACATAAATGTTCACTTCATAGTTCTCGGTAAAATTTGTTCGTCATATTATATTTCTAAATACAGTTATTCGTTTTTATTTGTCATTTTAAAATGCTGTTCTTGGAATATTTTATCACTTCTCTTTGGTGCTATTCGGCAGTTTTTATTCTTTTGTTAGTCTATAGGTAGTATTCCTTGGAGACAAGCAAAATAGCAAAAGATCTTGACTTAAATCAATGTTTGACAAGGAATCCCTTGTTCCCTTGTTTTGTAAAATATTTTTGCCAAAAAGCAAATAAAATGGATTTGTTGGATATCTATTTTATATCCATGGGAATTTTTAAAACGTGAATTCATTGCAAAACATCAGGCAAAATAGAACTACATATCCAATGTGCTTCTAATATGACAAAGAGTATATAAAATAATACAAAATTGACATTTCTAAATGTGAAAATATACAATTAATTTTAAAAAATTTGGCATTGGGATTGTAGAAATAGATCCATACAGTATGATGCTAACAATACATTTTAAAATAACAAATTCAGTTTCTTATGTAAAAATGACATGAATCTGAATTTATAAATATGTGTTTCATCTAAAGTATGCCTCAGGTAACTCTAGCATTACTTTAACATTTAATTGTTTAGAGTTTAATCTCATAATTTGAAAAGGTCAAGTTTTAATTGAGATTAATATTTCTTCTTATTGCATATAATAAATGATTATGTTGTGTCAGGTTCTTACAAGCACCAAACAGGATTAGAAATTCTGCACATGTGAATAGATAAATGTCATGCTGCTTGAGAAATATTGAGTTTTTTTTTTAATAACTAAACCCTGATTTTAACTAAAACATATGCACATACATACACAATATACTTGTGTGTGTCTGTGCCTTCCTCTAAAGTAAGATATATAAGTTTAGATCTCTGAAAATTTGTCTAATCAAAGTTTACTAGCACTTTGATTACATAGATATTCAAAAGCAA
Organism: Carlito syrichta; assembly: GCF_000164805.1. Taxonomy (NCBI): domain Eukaryota; kingdom Metazoa; phylum Chordata; class Mammalia; order Primates; family Tarsiidae; genus Carlito; species Carlito syrichta. Next base: position 368,900 of record NW_007260279.1, on the reverse strand, counting down.
CCTTAAATTTGCAATTTCCAAAAACAGGGCTATTATTTTTATATATCAACAAGGCCATCCACGTCGTAATTTTATTGTTGGAGAATGATATAATTATCCATTTATATGTCCAAGCCAAAAATGTGCAAATCATCAAAAGACATCCTTATTATTAATTCTTACTTATTTTCCTTTATACATTCACAAGTCACCATACTTCTTCATCTAGCTTCATTAACTATCAATATTCTACCTCTCAAAATGCACAAATCTTAATTTATGATTTTAATTAATAGATACACCTGTCATATTCTATGAAGTTATGAATTTAAAAAATCCATCATGTAACTCTTCAGAGGAAATGCCTGTTATTTCTCATATTTACTATTATTAATAGAGTGCTTATTTTCATTTCTCTTTGGTAAATACATACGCACTACATTACTAGGTCAATAGTAATGTAGTGTCTATAAAGTCTATAAAGATAAAGAACTGACAAACTGTTTTCAAGAATATGTACAATTTCATGTTCTCACTATGTATAAGAGTTCTGGTTGCTCTATATATTTCCTAATATTTGTGTTATGAGCATTTTTTATTTTTATAATTTTAAACAATACATAGTAGTAAAACATTAGTATTTGAATTTGCATTTACTTAATTACTTTATATTTGTTGGTCGTTCATTTATATATATTTTAGGTGCCCATTCAAGACTTTGAACCATTTTTTATTTATGTATGTATGCATATGCTTTTTATTGTCAATTCAGAGCTCATTGTGTATGCTGCTACCAGATAGTTATAAAATATGTGATTTCCAAATATTGTATCCCATTTCTGTCTTGTCTCAATTTTCTTAAGTGTGGGTGTTTTTTAAATATAATTTAATAGTCTAAATTGATATGTCATATTGTTCATATTTATGAGCTGCATAGTTATGTTTTGATACATATATATTTATCAGATCAGAATTAGCATAGCCATCATCTTGAACATTTGCTATTTCTTTGTGTTGAGAGCATTCAATAACTGTCTTCTAGCTATTTGAAACTATGTAATATTACATTGTTAACTATAGTCATCTTACAGTGGTAGAAACACTAGTACTTATTCCTTTTATCTACCTATAATATCATATCTTTTAATGAATCCCTCTCTGTCTCTTTCTTTCAAAGGCATTGCCAAATGCAATGTCTTCAAATCAATGAATTGTAATCTATTTTACTATCTTCTTTTTCATATTACAATATTATTTAATTTATTATTATGACTTTAGATTTCATAAATTCTTTCAAAGTTTTTATAACTCTTTTTTTTTTTTTAGCAGAGTCTTGCTCTGTAACCCAGGCTGAAGTGCAGTGGCATGATCATAGATCACTGTAACCTGGAACTCTGGGCTCAAGCAATTCTCCCATCTCAACTTGTAGAGTAGCTGGAACAACAAGTGCACTACCATGCCCAGCTATTTTCAATTATTTATTTATTTTTATTTTTGTGGAGATGAAGTCTTGTTATGTTGTCCAGGCTTGTCTTGAGCTCCTGGTTTCAAGCAATCCTCTCACCTTGGACTCTCAAAGTGCTAGAATTACAGGCATAAGCCACTGTACCTGGTCTTTTTTCTAGGTTTTTAAGGTAAAAACAGATAATCCACATTAAACCTATATTTAAGGATACAATTTTTTTCAAAGACTGCTTCAATTTCATCTCACCATTTTAAATGTTTTATTTTCTTTTTAATTTAGACTAAACTACTTTCTAATTCCCTTTTGGAATTTTTTAATGAATATATATAGGAAAAATTTCCAAATATTTCTATATATAGTTTCCCAATATTTAAAGTTTTACAGAGTTGCTTTTGATTTCTAATAGCCCAATGGGGTCAAGGTATGATTACAGGTATGAGCCATTGCTAATATAAATTATTTGTTCTTAACTTAAAAACCTAGAAAGTAGGCCAAGTGCAGGTCTCATACCTATAATCCCAGCACCTATCCAACTTGTATGATACTGAATTCATTTATTTATTTATTTATTTATTTATTTATTTTTGAGTTGGAATCTCACTCTGTCGCCCAGACTGGAGTGCAGTGGCAGCTCCCGGCCACCGCAGCCTCGACCTGTGCGCACTACCACCCCCGGCTAATTTTTTGATTTATTGTAGAGATGAGGTCTCTCTACATATCAACTTGCCCAGGCGGGTCTCGAACCCGAGGGCTCAGGCAATCCACTCACCTCAGCCTCCCAAGGCACCAAATTACAGGCTGAGCCACTGAACCTGGCTGATACTGAATTTAAATGTGTTCAGATTGTAGGATCATAGTGCACCATATGCTTGGTGCACCAAACATAAAATAGTATTCATTCTTCTGTTGTTGCATTCAGTGTTCTACAGATTTAGTCAATTGGATTGAGCTGTATGATGGTTTAAATTTCTATTTCTCTTTCATTTAAGTCATTGAAATATGTACACACACGCACACAGGTACTGCTTTATAGTCATTATCTGCTAACTGCAATGCCTTTGTTATTTTGAGTTTATCTTCTATTAACTGATATTTTTCTCAGCTAGTAACATTGTTCTGTTGCTTTACAGGCTTAGTAAATCTGTAATTGCATAATGGAGTAATTGTATACTAGACATTATGAATGGCATATTTAACTGATTCTTAATTTTCGTTATGTTCTTCTGAAAAAAAAATCTTCAAACAGGCAGTTAGCAGGTCTGAAATCAAGATTCAAACTATGCCTCCCTCAGACTGTCAATAGCTGAAACATATACTAAGTGATTTAAGTTTTCTGTTTTTGCTTTTTCTCCAATCCCTCTTGTGTCTCCCAAGTGCATGCTTAATTTAGCAACTAGTCACATATCTGGTGCATATCTGACAGGAGATAGCTAGAGAAAGGCTAGGCGGACAGACAGGCGAGTCCTCTGGTAACAATGTAGTGAACTCCTGGCAGGCCTCACAGACTCAGCATTGATAAACAAGCCCCCGGACAACCTCTCAAGCTAGAGCTAAAGTCCTCATTGCTGGGATGGAAAAACAACTGATCAGCTCAGCATTAGGCCTCTTCCTCCTGCCGATTGGTCCTTAATACTGACCAATCAAAATAGCAGTAGCCCACAGCTAGTGCAAGCCATTTGGCTTGGGCTTAGGGTTATATAAGCACTAGGTTTCAGCCCCAGAGGGACAACCTCTTCAGGTCCCCTGCCACTGTGGGATCTTCTCTGTCCTCTCAATAAATCCTGCTCTCTCACTTTCCAATTGTCCCTTATTCTTTCTGGGGATGAGACAAGAACCTGGACCCTGAAGAGCTGTTGAAAATCGTCAGAGTCGGCTGAACCAGAAGAACTGCCAGAAGAAGGCAAAACTCCAAAGCTGAGACACCTCAGGGACTATGCTTGCCAGCCCACCAAACCAGCAACACTCTCAGGGCTTGGCTTACCAGCCCATTAAAGCCAACACTCCAGGGGCTAGGCTTGTCAGCCCACCAAATCCCAAATCGCAACACTCTCAGGGCTTGGTTTGCCAGCCCCTTAGAGCTGACACCTCTGGGGCTAGGCTTACCAGCCCCTTGGAGATCCTCTCTGGGGCTTGGCTGGCCGACCCATTGAGCTGACACTATCGAAACCCAGGTTGACCTAGGAAATCAGCATTATCTGCAGCTGTGATGCCCTTCCATTACTTTTATATTTTTTGATGTCTGCTTGACATGATAGGTGTGCTTTTATGACCCGATCAGTAAGGCTGTGGGCCGATGTTTACAGCGACGTTTGTAGGTTGAATGACTTGAATTAAAAAAAAAAAAAAAAAAAAAAACCGGCCAACTGGTTAATTTTATTAATTACTTTTTGCCCTTCGGGCTAAGTTATTTTTTTTGCGGGGGGGGTGAGGGGACTATTAATAGGTACTATTTCCTGCCAGGTTCCCATGCCACACTCCAGGACTGCCTGGGGACCAAAGCAGGGAGGGAGGCCTGGCCCTGGCTGTTGCTCCTGGTCCTACAGCTGGCCTCGGGCCACCTAGAGCCCTGCGTGGAGGGGTGGAGGGGTGGAGGGGTGGAGGGGTGGAGGGGTGGAGGGGTGGAGGAAGAGATAATGCTCTCCGTGTGTCTCCATCCATTTCTCCACCTAGGAAGGGTAATAACCTGGGAGTCACCCACGGAAATTCATCTGCCCGTGATGATTCTCAGATCAGAAGCCACCCGCCCCGGAGAGCCCCTTTTCCAGCCCAGGGGAAGGGGGCGGGAAAAACGTAGGCGGGCACAGCCTCTGGCCCTGCCAACTGCCTGGAGAGCCAGGACAGAAGCAGCTGCCACGTGTCCCTGCGCTCAGTTCCTCCTGGATTCCCTGATCTCCACCACCGCCACCAGGGGCTGCAGCGACAACAGAGCCTCCTTCCTCCCGCAGCACTGGGTTTGGAGCCCTCGAGGTGATCCGGGCTAGGCCAGTGGACAAGCCCTTCTAACCAACAGGTCTCTTTTCTGCTCCCTAATCCAGCCCTGCCTCCGGCAACCCAAGGGCGGGATCCGGCCGCTGCTAGCGAAGAACCTTTATGAGTCCAGGCTCCAGGGCTGCTGGGATGAGGAGGCTGGGGCTGGAACCGCCTTCTCCAGGAAGTGCTCCAGCCTGGGACAAGCATCCTCCTCCGCCTTCCTCCGCAACCTCCAACCTTTATCGGCCCTGGGTGGTCACCTCCTCTACACAAGTCAATCCAGTGGGGCTGCTTCTGCCAAAGACTTGACCCACCCCTCAAGGCCACCTTCCCATCCTACCTCCCAACACTCCCCTGCCGCCAGTCTCCCCAAAAATGGTTCAGGAACTCCGGGGATCAGCCATGCTGGTAGGAGATCCCAGCGCATGCCCGCTGTTCCATCAGTTCCCGGTATCCCACCTAGGGAGAAGGTGAGTCCAGCCAGCGGACGAAGGATTACGCAGGTGAACATGCAGGGTTTTCTAGGCCTGAAAAGCCTCTTCCAAACCCAGATCGAGCCTCAGGAGTGGTGGGAAGGATCAGATTGACTCTAAGAGCGGTCCTCGGTCTGCTCCTTTCCCAACACTCCTTCACTCTAATCTGCGCCGACCTGCTTCCTTCAGCCGCTTGCCTAGTGGGGGTGAAGGAGAGGACAGGCAGCCACCTCTACTCTTCCCCCACACCTGCACAATTCCACAGACACCTTCCCTCCCCACACACCGCCACAGACACCTTCCCTCCCGTAAGGTGCAGCCTCTTGGAGGGGGACAGCCTCGCAGATCCTTCTGCCTAAGGCCTTGCAAAAACCGAAGTTTCTTCCTGTCAGTCTGGCCCAGGCTAACCTTTTAAAATTAACTCTTCTACAGTTTCTGGCTTATTTCTGTCACTCTTTACTGTCTTATAGAATTTGTTTTCATTTATCTCTCTATCTATCACGTGTCTCAGATTCCTTGGTTTTCAGCTGTGAGTATTAACCCAACCAAATCACGATGCCAGTACCAGAAATCAGAAACCCAAATTGAAAGAAACTTCACTGCCTTCAAGAAGTCCCAAATTTACTATGATGAGAATTGCTATTCATTTTTATAATACTTTTAACAAGGCTCCATAAATTTTGGTGAGCCATTTTATGTCTTTGTCTTGTCACAAGACTATGATTACTGTTACTTTTCTCCTCTTATATTGTATCATCCATTTTACTTTCCCCTGTATTCTAATTGAACTAAAATACTTAAAGATTCTTGTTTATGAAATGAAGTTTTATGCTTCCATATGCTTTGTCCTCTTTTAAAAAACTGTTTCTAATATTCAACTACATTGTGCCTACATATCTTTAAAAATTGAGATTAGAGATCATCTTCTCTTGAGAAGGTTTCCAGGTAATCTCTTTTAATGCCTTTTCTTGAGGTTCTTTCATAATCTAGATCACAATACATGCCAGAATTATAAGAGTGTATTGTATTAGCTGGTCTACATGTCTATCTATATTTTTTTGTATAGGTTTTTTAGAACATTATCTTCAGTGTCTATCAAATAGTTATAGATAAGCATCGTGTTCTTATATTGTCAAATATCCATAAAAATAATTCTGAAAATTTTTAATTTACCTCTGAGATACTGTAATAGATAACATACTAGCTGAATAAATGATGCCTAATTCCTGTATTTTAGTTCACAGTGAGTTTAAAATGGTCAGAACTAGAGTAACTGAATCTCCCTTGTTTTCTAACCCAAAGCACAGTCTCTGTCGAGCCCAAGAAATTTAATTTCAATTTCTTTGATATGAAACCATAATTATACACACTCCAGTACACACACTTGCACATACACAGAGCAAAGATCATCCTTATTGTTGTACATGGAGGAGTGATCTCTTTTTGTGATGGGTGCAAGGATATACAAGGATAAGTATCATGGTAACTCAAGCTTGGGGAAAAATAATGTCTTTTTTTCTATGTTTATACATTGCAGGAAAAACATCAAAAGAGGACTGAATTTTAAAAATGTGGTACATATACACGATGGAATACTACACAGCCATAAAAAAGAACAAAATCATGAATTTTGCAGCAACCTGGATGGAACTAGAGTCTATAATACTGAGTGATCTCTCACAGAAACAAAGATCTGAGTATCACATGTTCCCACTCATGTAGTGGACCTTGAACATCCAACATAATACTATAAGAAAATGACTGACAGTGGGGGGAAACTATGGGGGGGTGGAGAGATGGGATTAATGGTAGTAAATATCTGTCTGGGGATCAGTAGACACCTCTTATCAACAAGGGTGCCTGAACGAAGCATATTTGTATACCTAACCCTTAACTGTACCCCTCAATATCAAAATAAAAAATATTGATTAAAAAATAAAAAATAAAATAAATAAATAGTGATGGGAAAATTTTGGATATTTATATGCATAACAATAAAATGAGACGCCTAACTCTTACTACTTATAAAAATAAAATCAGAATGAATTAACGATTAAATATAATACCTGAAACTATATAACTACTAGAAAAAACATTGTGCAAATCAATCAGCACGTTGGCAAATATTTTTTAGGGAAGACCTCAAAAGCACAACGATCAATGCAAAATACGACAAATGAGATTGTGTCAAGCTAACAGACTTTCACACAGCAAAGAAAACAATGTGCAAAGTAAACAGACAACTTATAGAATGGAAGAAAATATTTGCAAACTATTAATCCTGCAAGGGATTAGTAACAAGAATATATAAGGAACTCAAACAACTTACTAGCAAAAAAAACCACAACATTAAAATATCAGCAAAAGGTCTGAATAGACAAGTCTCAAAAGAAGATATACTAGTTGCCAACTGGTATATGAAAAAAATGCTTATTTATTTATAAATGAAAGCTGCTATTTTTCTGACATTCAGAATTATTAATCATTTTGGATTACACTCTCTTTTCTAGAATAAAAACATAGCTTCAAGCAAGAAGCATAGCTTCAAGATAGATGCAATTAATACTGAACTCTTACAAAGGAGTAGATAACACCAAACACATTAAATTACTAACAAGACATTAATATTACCCTAGTTTCCTTAAATTATCAAATTTCACTACAAAAATAATGAAATGCATAATAAAACAATGCAGATCAAACAAAACAGTTATCTTCACATGAGACAATATGTTGGAATCAGAAAGTTTTAATTCATATTCTTATAGTTGAGAGAAAATAATATTTTATGGTGTAAATCTTTTTTTCTTTCATGTGAAGAAATAATTGAACTAGACAATTTTTATACCTCAAAATATCTATGACTATAGAATACTACATCTTAATGGGGGCAATGTAGCTCAGAAAGAAAATACATTAGTTTTTTTTTTTTTGAGGGGGCAAAAAAGAAACATGTACACATTGCTATTGCTTAGGTTTGTGGCCTGCAAAGTTCACTGTACCAACAAAATTTATTTTGGGAAATTTAATTGTTCTTGTTTCATTTTCTTGGGTATCACATGACCAGCATTGACATTGAGTTCATAGAAGATATTTCACTTTGAATGTGTGACTGTAGTTTAAATAAGAAGAAGGCTGTACATACATATATTGTTTTTATTTGATATTCATTGATTTCATGGGTGACTTAAGCTTTTAAAATTAAATAAAAATAGTTTGATCCTATAAAATTTATTCAATCCATTATTAATTTTGGCAAGTGCTGAAAAGGAAAAATGCTGATAATATCTAAATAAATGACTACCTAGTTACACATTATTACATATTATTTTCTCCTTGCAACAAAATTTAAACGTTAAGTGCATAAAGGGTAATCTTTAAATAATTTGTTTAATTGTTTAAATTTTGCTTGAGAAAGCAATTATGAATAACTTTTATGAGTTGAGTCCATTGCTATTGTTATGTGTTACATAAATTGACAATTTTCATACATAGTTTCATATATTCTAATTAATATCAGTGTGCAAATGACATTAAAACATGTTGCAAACTCAGTTATAAAGTTAATTCTGATATTGCTACCTTTTAAATTTTAATTTGAAAAATTTATTTTGTCTTTAATATTCTAATTGCTCTTTTAGTAAATAAAAAATGTATTGTCTATACTTGAGGTCTGCAATATGATGTTCCAAGGTACATACAAATATTAAAATGTTATTATAGAGAAGCAGATTAGTATATGCAAAATTTTGCATAGTTACTTTTTTTGTAATAAGAGAAGCTAAAATCTACTTATTTGACAAAATACTCAATAAAATGTTGTGCTGTTAACTTTAGTTCTAATGCTGTACATTAGATCACTTGTCTTGCTCACCCTACATATTTGCTGTTTGTTATTCTTTTACATTCATCCTCATATTTCCTCCCTTCCTCCCAGACACTTGTGATAAGTGTTTCATTCACTATCTCTATGCTTTTAAGATTTAAAAAAAAAAATCTCACATATATGTGAGATCCTGCAATATTTTTCTTCCTGCATCTGGCTTATTTTTCTTAGCATAATGTTTTCCATGTTCATCCATATTGTGGCAAATGGCAAGATTGCTTTTTTAAGGTTGATGGCTTTCTTTATCTGTGTCCATCAATGGCCATTTAGGATGTTTCTCTTTCTTGATTATTGTGAATAATGCTTCAACAAACATGAAAGTGCAGATATCTTCACAAAGTGGTGATTTCAAGTCCTTTTGGTATATACCCATAAGAGGAAATTATAGGTCACATGCTATTCTAATTTTAATTTATTTAGGAATTTCTACTTTGTTTTCCACAATGGCTGCACCAGTCTAGAGTCTCGCCAACAGTTATCCTTTTTCCACACCCTCACCATCATTTGCTATCTCATGTCTTTTAATGATATTCAACCTTATTGGTGTGAGGTATAGTTCATAGTGGTTTTAATTTACATATGCTTTATGCTTAGTGGTTTTGAGTACTCTTACATATACCTATTGGCTATTTATGTCTTCTTTGAAGCAATGTCTGTTTCAGTTTTTTGCCTTTTTTAAAATTAGATTTGTCTGCTATTCAGTTGTAAGTGTTCTTCATAATTTTTTGGATATTAACCTCTTATTAGACAAGCAATTTGCAAGTTTTTTTTTAGTTCATAGATTATTTTTTATTTTGTTGGGATTTTGTTGCTTTGCGTTCTTTGTTTCCAATTTGATATTGTCTCATTTATTTCATATTGTTTTTTGTAGCTTGAGTATTTGATGTGATTGATAAAAAGCACCAAGGCTAATGTTGAAGACCTTATCTTTTAAGTTCTTTTTTAGAAATTTTATGGTTTCAAGTCTTACATCTATTTTGAATTGAACTTTATATAAGATAAAGGTCGGATTTTATTTTTTTTCATATGGAAATCCAGTCAAGTATCATTAATTGAAGAGAATAAGAATTCCCTTTTGTGTTCTCTTGGTGTCCTTGAAAAAAATATGCCCATTCATGAAAACAAGATACACTTCCATTTATTTATGTCTTACTCAACTTCTTTCATCAATGGTTTATCGTTTTTAGTTTACCAATTTTTCACCTTGTTGGTTAAATTTATTTCAGGTAATTTTTATTCTATCATAATGGAATTTTCTTGATTTCTTCTTCAACTAGGTCATTATTTGTGTGTAGAAATGCTAAAGGTTTTTGTATTTTAATTTTGTATCTTGTAATTTTACTGAATTTATTTACTAGTTCTAATAGGATTTTTTGTGAAATCTTTGGGAGGTTTTTATATATAGATTTATGTCATTTGTAGATAAAATAATTTTACTTATTCCTTTCTGATTCAGATGGCTTTTATTTCATTTTCTTGTGTGATTGCTTCTGCTAGCACTTCTAGTACTATATTCAATAGAAGTAGTGAGAGTGGGAATCTCTGTCTTTTGTGTGATTTTAGTGAAAAAGCTTCTTTCAGTTGTTCTCTGATATTAATTGTGTGTGTGTTTTTTTGTTTTGTTTTGTTTTGTTTTGTTTTTGAGTTGGAGTCTCACTCTGTCGCTCACATTGGAGTGCAGTGGCCACTCCCGGCCATCGCAGCCTCGAACTGCTGGGCTCTGGCGATCCTTCCACCTCAGGCTTCCAAGTAGCTGGAATTATAGGCATGCGCTACCATGCCCGGCTGATTTTTTGATTTATTGTAGAGATGAGGCTCACTGCCCAGGTGGGTCTTGAACCCATGGGCTCAGGCAATCCACTCACCTCAGCCTCCCAAAGGTGCGGGATTACAGGCTGAGCCACCGAGCCTGGCTGTGTGTGTTTTTTTTAATGGCCTTCAATATGTTGAGGAATTTTTCTTATATACCTAAATGGTTAAGAGTTGTTGTTGTTGTTGTTTTATAGAGAATGGATGCCAAATTTGTCAAATGTTTTACCTTAATTAATTGAGATTGGGGCTTCGGGGCAAGATGGTGATGGAACAGGTCAGAATGTGAGAGCCTCCGCAAAAGTGAGTGTCCGTAAAAACTCTCTGCATGAGTGAGTGTGTGCTAGTGGTGAATGAAAGTTCAACTGAGGAGAGACTCAGGTTTATGCAAGTGGGACTCTCCTTTGAAGGTGACTGCAACCTACCACCACCCTGAGATTGGAGATCTGGGTGCACAGGATTATCTGCCATTTGGGGGGATCTCTTGAGAGGAGGCAGCAGAGGACAGCTGCTCCTCATGACCTGGCACCCTGCCCATGCCATCACCTGCAGCAGAAGACTGGGTACAAGCAGGAGGAACTGTGGAGAAGGCAGGTCATGGAAATCTGGAATAAAGCCCCAATGCCAGTGAGGAGACACTGTAGGCACCATCTCCTCAGTCACAGAACTGGGCAGACACCTGCATTGCCCTACCCAGTTCTGCCCAGTCACCAGCCTGGGACCCAGAGGCTATCCTCTCATGGGCTTGGAGAAACAGATGCCCTTCCCTCATGCTGAAACAGGAACAGACACATCAGATCTGTGTGGGAGACTTGGTAGCAGCATGAGTGAGTGTGTGGGGGGAAGCAAACAGACAACCCCCCCACCCCACCCCACCCCCACTGCATGGACAGATTGGAAGGCAGTGGAAAGTGGGTTGTAGGGGGACCAACAACTGTTAGTAGATACTGGGATATTGCAGCTCCCCCTTAATTAAATCTCAAAATTGCAAAAAGTACGGGCCCTCATCCCCAGTTCATTGGCTTCATTAAATTTGTTTAAAAGTAATTCCTGACAAACATATGGACATTGCAGCAACTTGGATGGATTTGGAGTCGATCATACTCAGTGATTTATCACAGAAACAAAGAACTGAGTTCCATATGTTCTCACTCATAAGCTGACCTTGAACAATTATAACGCTATAAGAAAGTGATTGGCAGTAGTGGAAAACTATCAAGGGAGGGGGGTGGGATTGGCGGTTGAGGGAAACTGCTAGAGGAGAGAGGGGCATACCTCATCAACAATGGTACTTGCATGGTCAACGTTTATATACCTAACTCTGAATTGTACCCCATATCTTTATAATAAATAAAAAAAAAATAAAAGTACATCCTTCAGCTCTGGTTTTTGGGAGAATTTAAGAAGTATTGGTAATAACTTTGAATATTTAGTATAATACAACCATGAAGCCATATCGTCCTGGACTTTTCTTTGTTGGAATTTTTCAGTTACTTCTTTAATCTCTTTATTTGTTGTTGGTTTTATTCAGGCTTTATATTTCTTCTGGATTCAATCTTTGTAGGTTATATTTTTCTGGGAATTTATTGTTTCCTTAAGTTTGTCCAATTTGTTGGCATATAATTATTTATGAGTCACTTATGAACTTTTTTTATTTCTGAGGAATCTGTTGCAATGTCTCCACTTTCATTTTTTAGTCACTCTTAGCCATGCATTAAATTAAAAAGTGTAATTTTTACTTTTTCTTTGTTCACAGAACATAAACATATGTAACAATACTTAAAGACATACTTATAATAATATTTATTGGTGTAATATTTTAAAAAATATTATTTTAACAGGATTTTCAGTGAGTTATGTGAAAATTTAAAAAGTCAAAAAATGCAACTTTAGGAAAAATAAAATAAATCACTCTTGGTTTCTATCAATATTTTTATATGTTAAATTTGATTGAAGGTATTACCTTAAGTATAATTATTTACCAGTGTTCCAATTGATAAAGTCTATTTTTTAAAACAATAAAGAAAAGTAAATTTATATTTTTTATTTGATGCTGAGTAGTTAATATTAAAAATAATTTTTGATATAATAGTTTACATTTAGAATTATTTCTCTGATTAACATTTGCAAGGTTATTCTCTTCTAAGATACTACGTTTATAATTCAGAACACTACACTCAGATACAAGTAAGTCAGAAAGAGTTCTTCCACTAACAACCAACGGAGTCTTTATATATTGACCACTATTCCAGATAGCCATACATTTTTACTATGGTCTGAATGTTTGTGTCTCTCACCCCTAAACATATACATTGAAATCCTAACTCTCAAGGTGGGGATAGTAAATGCTGAAAACGTTGGGACTTGATTGAGTAATGAGCTCAGAGTCCTGATGGATGAATGTGATTAACACTTGTTTAAAGAGCTAAGTTATCTATTACCCCATGTGAGAACACAGTTAGTAGTTTCCATCTATGAACCAGAAAGTGTCCCTACCAGAAAATGAACTGCCAACAAATTGATCTTGGACTTCCCAGGTTCCATAACTGTGGTAAATATTTTTTTTGTTTTTTATAAGATAGCCGGTTTAAGGTATTTCGTTATAGCATCCCAAACAGACTAAGACACTTTCTTAGACAATAAGTGACATTAAAATATTTATAAACATTAATCATTAATATGTATTAATTCTAGGGAAAACTGAAGACTAGCTTTTCATGGTTTATTTTACTCTTCTCAACTTTACAAATCCCAAAGAAAAAGGAATCCCAGGAAAACTCAAGAAAGCAATACCTCCACAATCCTCATGAGTATAGTTTCAGTTCTGACCTAGAGGAGACAACTGATTTATTTTTAATATAAAATTTTTTTTTTCTTTTTTCTCCCCCTACTTAATAATTTTTCTCCTAACTTTTCCTCTTCTAATTTACTGAGATACATCTCTTTTAAAACTATTTCATCAAAGAATGTTCCTCCATATCTGGTGAAGTCACATACTCAAGAAACACTACCCTCTTAAGAAGGCTTCATCTTCCCATCATATTCTGTAACTGTCCTTGTTTATTTGTAATTCGAATGCAAAGTAGGGTGATACCAGGGGAAAGTTACAGAGGTAACTGATTTTAAAAGATGAATTTCGATTTTAGATCTTAAACTAGAAGAGCAAAGAATATTCAAAACTTGTTCCAGCTGAGTTCATTAGGGAACAGACTACAGAGGGGTTGGCAACCACTAGCCTCCCTAGGAATTAAGTATGTGCATATGTCTGTGGTGCCTTCTGTGCTTGTGTCAGCCAATAGAGTAACAAGGATGACCATAACCACAGCAAACAGCTGGTTGGCAATTCAGGGACTAAAAACAACTGACCACATCTTCTCTGGAGACATGACTGACATCTGGTATAGTTTGGCAAGTTTACGAGAACATTCTTGCAACAGACTCACTCAGGATCTTCATCTGTACCTTTTAAACAGCTAGCCCTTTACATAATGGAATTGCTAGAAAATATGTTTCACTACTCTTTGTTTTATTATTCTCTGTTATTTTAGGGACAGGAAAACTCATTTGAGACTCTCAGATTATAAGTAAGGGAATATTTTTATACATACCCAGAAAGTAAATTCCATGTAAGACCACATTAGGATCAATTCAGATGTAAATAGTAGGAAGATATTCTTGACTAATAGACCCTACATGAAGTTGAGCAAGCAGAATACATTAGCAGAGGAATAAAGCAGTTATATTCTGTTGAAAATAGGCAAAGCTTGGTGGTGTAAGCCTTGCACTTGGTTTTGCTGGGCTGTTTTTATTCTGTTTCTTTGTTTTCACTAATTCAGCCATGGCTCAAGTTTTGCATTACAAAGAATTGACATTATTCAATTTGTTTGCACATCCATGTTAAACTTGCAGATGCATTGCACATATTTCAAGGGATTACAGAAACAGATGAACAGTAAAGAGAACAAAGAGACTTTAGGGCTGGTCAGTTGCTCACTGCTTTTAATTCCTAAATATTCATCTTCATTTTATTTTTTCAAAAGAGGCATTGACAATTCAGCGATTCGTTTCACAGAGTGTCATTTGTTAATGAATTGGCTTACATTAAAAATGTTTCTCTTTTAGGCTCATTTTTATATTTGAATTGCTTTTTAGTTTTTGAATATAATTTAACAGTTACACTAAGATCTATCAGCACTTTTGTGTTTTGAGTAGTGTTCCACCACTTATAATTTTAGAACATGGGAGAGACAAGATTTTTTAAATGTGTTTATTATTTGTGCTTTAAGAAAAACACAATTCTAGTGGTTTATATATTGATGTAAGTATTGCATAATTTAATCTAGAATATGTAGAACAATCATAACCTAGAATATGCAGAAGAAAATAATAAACGTTTATCTTTTCAATTAGCATAATCATACTTAATACACTCTTTAGAATAAAATTGGATGGGGATAGAGAAGGAGGGAGCTTCATTCTTTAGATGTTGCCTTCAGAAGTTGCCACGGTTACACATTCAATTTGTAATTGCCATAAGTCATCTTACATATGTGAATGGAAATGTAACACACTGAAGTGGGAAAAGTTAAAATATGAACAATACCAGAAACTTAATCACTGAATCAATGAATCAAACTCAGGAGTTTTCCAGATCTTATTATCTAAGTAAATAATTGGTCTCTTTGTTTAATCTGCTATTAATTTTGTTTTTGTTACTTGCAGTAAAAAGTACCTTGCTATATCTAGACAAAATGCATTTCAAGATAGAAAGTTCTACTACACTAAGTGATATTGAGAAGCCATTTAAGTAGCCAGTCAAAAAGTAAAAACTGTTTTTAGAAAGATGATTACTCCAAGGAAGGGGTCAGTGCTCTCTGCATACATGAATGCCGAGCTGGCACAATATGCTTAAAACAAAAATACTGTTGTATCTTGTTGCTATGATAACTTGATCCCCAGTTATGCTAGAAAAAGGGCCCATGTTTTCTTATTTTGGCAGCTTAAAAGCTCTGTAATCTAAAAATTGAGATGATTCTTCTAATTTGATAATGTACTTTTTGAGATCTCTGTTAACTGTGATAACAGGAAAGGATACACACAACTCATTCTGATACAGTCTCTAAGAATTTAATGTTGTTCCTGATGATCTGGAATGTGTGTTCTCTGGCCATTAAGTCTTTTTTTATTATTATTATTTTAGTTTTAAAGATGTGGGATACAATTCAGTGTAGCCATTATGTCCTATTTCCACATTTTCTTCCTTTCTTATTGTCTACTCTGATTTGTTTACAGGTGAGCTCCAGTAATTGCCAGTAATAAACAATAGAAAGAGATAGAATGATAAAAATAAAAATGATGTGAGGAAAATAATAGAATAGCAAAAGAAAGACAGGGTTAAGTTAATATACAAATGCATATATCTATTGAGCATATTTTTTATTATTAATTTAGAAAAAAACAACAGCATGTGTTCGTTTAAAAAATTCAAGCACAAGATTTAAAAATAAGAATTATTTTTAAAGTACACATTTCCATGGATATTAAAAGAGTTGTACTGTAAAGATAAATTTCTAAACTATGTCTTTCCAGTAAATGCAACAATAAATTATGTGGAGAGAATCAATTAAGAAAGAACAATTTTCAGGTATAGGTAGAGAATGGAGAACAAATGAAGTGATGAAATATTAGTATGTTGTTCTTTAAAACTTTTGATTCTTGAATGTACTATAGAACTTCTAGAAAGTTGAATTGGCTATATTTTTTAAGTAGTCTTTGGTAAATATTATTTCTTTCTTAGGAGTTCTTTTTTTAGAACAAGCTATTAAAATTTATTTATCTATAAGGTTACGGAGTTTAGATAAAACATATGTGTTAACATATAACACAGATTTATTTAATAATTTATAAAATTAGAGGTAAAGTTGGTAATTTTAAAGAATATAAAATAATTTAACTAAACTGTCTATCTTATTAAATAGCTGGCTTGTATTCATGTCTAGTTCAATCAAATTATTACCTACAAAGCAGACCCAGATAGGTAAATGGACAATAAAGAACCTAGGTTCTCTGCCATAAACAAGTCAGATTATTTTTGCTTAAAACTGTTTGGCTTATGCACAATATGTGTACAAAATGAGCCATGACATAGTTCTTAATAGTACTCGCTTAATTAGTTTATGAAAACACTCCAAGATAAAATATTTGTAAACAGATATTTGCAAACTACCTTAATTGGCCCATTAATAAATCTCAGTATCTACCAAATACCACCTAGAAGCATTGGCTAAAAAATTATTTTTTGTTCTTTTGTATTTTGTTGTTTGTTGAGTCGGGGTCTCACTCTGTTACCCAGACTGGAGTGCAGTGTCACTTCAAACTTCAGAACTCAAGTGATCCTCTTACCTCAACCTCCTGAGTAGCTGAGACTACATCTATTATTTTTTTTAATTTTTAGTAGAGATGAGGTCTCGCTATATTGTCCAGGCTGGTCTCAACCTCTTGGACTCAAGCAATCTTTCCTTCCTGGTCTTCCAAAGTGCTGGGATTAGAGATGTGAGCCACCATGCCCAGTCTTTAATCTATTTTTTAAGTAGTAATTAAAGAGAAGGGCCAGTTTTCTATTGGGGACCACTCTAGGTATACGATTTAGAAAAACATATTATTTTTGTCTTATAAGGCACATGATTTTTATTTTATTTTATAGAAAAATTGACAAGTCAAAAAATATACATTCAACTCTTTTAGATGTCACTGAATTTATTGCAATTTTTTTATGGACCACTGAATTTTGTATCACTTGCATAGTTCAAAACCATTTTCTCAAAAAATGTTTTCTACTGACTCTGTAAGGTTTTTCTAAGGAGTATTTGTTTTCAGTGGAGGGAGGAGCTGTTGGTGTGTGGGGGAACTAGAAGAATTTATATTGATGTTAAGGCTCTCAGCTCAGCTGTTTTATTATTGAAGAATCAAGACAGACAAAAGTTCAATCAAATTTAGTCAACTTTTTTTTTACCTCGCGCAGACCTCTCAATATTGATGAACTAACACAATTGTGAACAGTAGTTCAATTGCTTATAAAACATAAAACTTCCACAACAAATCTTGCCCTCAAGTGTGATTTATGCAGTTATAATTAAATTAATTACATATTGCACATAATTGGAGACTTCAATTGTTAAATAATAGAGTCCCTTCAGGTATGGCTGCACTAATTTCCATAAAGGTTGGACTAGCTTGCACTCCCACCAACATTATAGAAGAATCCTCTTTTCTCTACCCCCATGCCAGTATCTATTGTTTTTTAGTTTGTTTGCTTTTTGTTTTTCTGATTCATTAATGCTGACCATCCTTATTGAGGTAAGGTGCTATCACATTGTAGCTTTGATTTGCATTTCTCTGATGATTAGTGAGGCTGACCATTTTTTCATGTATCTGTTGGATGCTTCTTTTGAGAACGGTTTATTCATGTCCTCTGCCCATTTATTAATAAGGTTGTTTGTTTGTTTTGTCCTTTCAGGTCATTTGAGTTCCTTGTAAATCCTGGATGTTCGGCCTTTATCAGCTATAGAGGTAGCCACTATTTTTCTCATTCTGTGTGCTGTCTCCCCACTCTCTTGATGGTTTCTTTTGCTGTGCAAAAGCTTTTCAGTTTGATGAGGTCCTATTTGTCTGTCTTATCTTTTATGGCATTTGCTTTTGGGGTTATGATCAAGAATTGTTTGCCTACTCCAATGTGTATAAGGGTTTCTCCTGAGTTTTTTCTATTTTAATTGAACTTCCATATGACGTAGCAACCCCCCTCCTGAGAATATACCCTAAGGAGCACAAATCATTCTACAGAAGAGACACCTGCAAATGCATGTTCATTGCCACCCTATAGAAAAAAACACGGAACCAACTCTGCTGTCCATCAAAAGTAGACTGGATAAAGAAAATGGGGTATATATACACAATGGAATACTACAGCAAACAGAAGGACAAAATTATGGACTTTTGAGCAAACTGAATGGAATTAAAGACAATCATTCTCTGATCTATCACAGAAATGAAGAACCGAATACCACATGTTCTCAGGCATAAGTGGGACCTGAACATTAGCACAAGTGGGACCTGACAAACGCACAAGGAAGGGATAGCCAGTCATGGGACATTGCCAGGAGAAGGAAGAAGATGGGGCATGAAACAACATAAAGAGTACCTTATCCTAAACAAAGGGGTGTGAGGACCAGTTGGAGGTCCAAACATCACCTGCACATAGGTTGGTTATGTACCTAATCCTGCTTTGTACCCCACTTTTTTAAAATAAAATAAAATATCAGGATAAGCAATAGAGTCAGATCAGGAAAACATAATGGCATACAGATCAATAATAGAAGCATACATATAGTTATGTTTATTAAAAGTATCCTGATTTAATAACTTTGTTTTTCCTTTCTAACTGTATTCAAAGATTATACCTTCACTGAAATTCTTTTACTGTACTGAGCAGTTTCAACCGTAAGACTCTTTCCACATATATCTTAATACACTGCATAAATTGTGAAAGAAACATATCTTATTCATAGATTTGCTATCATATTGTGTTTATATTTTCTGTCCATGTTTATTCAGTGGATTACTGTGATGAATACATGGTAAATGAATACACACATATGACAAAAAGTCAAGGTTTGGGGTGATTAAGAACTTTATAATATAACTGAGAGTTACTAAGTCAGCTTCCTAGAACCACATTTAAAATCTTCAAGTCCAGAAAATAATAATAAGATAGTAATTAATGTGATGCTTTAAACCAATGCCTGTAAATATAATTGGTTTAAAATGCCATTACTTCAGTTGAAATACAGTCACAAATTACTTTAATACATAATTTCTCACCTCTTCCAGTAAATGATGACTCACAGACAGGTCACATTTCTACAAGAAATAAAGAACAAAGTGTCTACACTTTTCTTTGCTGGAAATCTGCTCATAGAAGGAAAGGAGTTTAAATTCTACGGTTTAAATTAAACAGAGATGGACGCAAGTAATCTTTAATTATTTATTTGTTTGTTTATTTTGAAGACATTCATGGAAAGTCAGAAACTTCTAGCGCCACAAGAGGATCCCTGTTGAGATCAATTGACACTGATCTGTAAATTGATGTTTGCCATTCCTTAAGCTTCAAAGACTGGCTGCACTTTCTTTGTGCTTCTGCATTTTTCATAAATTCCTACAGATAAAACTACTTTGTCTAAAAATGCAAGCCAGTTCATTTAGTCATAATTCAATTCCCCATTCTCATTGTTGTCCCTTATTAAAAATTTAATATAGAATATGTGAACATGTGTCCTAAGGGCAAATGTATGCTATTCTTTATTTGTGTTATACAAAAAACTTAATCTTTTTTATAATAGATAATTTTTTTTTCAATTTTTATTTTATTATAGAGATGTGGGGTACAACTAAGAAATACAAAAGTAGCTGCATGCAGGTAAAGTCTGGGGCTTGAACTGGCCCTCATTTCCCCTGGTAAAGGACGAGGAACTTTTTGTGTTGTTACGTGTCCTCCCCACTTCCCTGTCTTACGTGTCCTCCCCACAGTGTGCCCAGTGATTGATAATCCCTTTCTTGTGCTAATGTGATTCAATGTTCAGGTCCCACTTATAACTGAGAACATGTGGCATTATGTTCTTTATTTCTGTGACAGATCAGTAAGTATGGTGATCTCCAACTCCATCAAATTTGCTGCAAATTCCATGATTTTATTCTTTATGGCTGTGTAATATTCCATTGTGTATATGTACTATATTTTCTTTATCCAGTCTTCTTTTAATTAGTTCCCTGTTTTCGCTAATGTGAATAGTGCAGCTATAAGCATACATGTGTAGGTGTCTTTTTTGTTTTGCTTGTTTATTTTTTTGTTTGAGTTGGAGTCGCATTCTTGTCGCCCAGGCTGGAGTGCAGTGGCACACTCATGGCCACCACAGTCTCAACCTGCTAGGCTTAGATGATCCTCCCATCTCAGCCTTCTGAGTAACTGGAACTAGAGACGCACACCACCACATCTGGCTAGTTTTTGTGTTTTATTGTAGAGGCAAGGTCTCACCAAGTTTTCCAGACTGAAAGATCTAGTTTCCTTTTTTCATTTTTTTTTTTTTTGAGTTGGGGTCTCACTCTCTCACTCAGGCTGGAGTGCAGTGGCATGCTCACGATCACCGCAGCATCGACCTACAGGGCTCAGGTGATCCTTCTGCCTCAGCCTTCCAAGTAACTGAAACTACAGTCATGCACTACCATGCCTAGCTAATTTTTTGACTTATTGTAGAGATGAGGTCTCGCCAAGTTGCCCAGGCTGGTCTCGAACCCTCAGGCTCAGGTAATCCTCTCACCTCAGCCTCCCAAAGTGCTGGGATTATAGCCATGCGCCACTTCGCTTGGCCCCCTAGGTGGTGTCTTTTTTATAGAACGGTTTATGCTCCTCTGGATATATTCTCAAGAGAGGGATTGCTGGATTGTATGGAAGGTCAATATTTTGTTCTTTTAGAGTTTGCCACACTGCTTTCCATAGAAGAAAAGTTGATTTATGTGTGTGTGTGTGTGTGTGTGTGTGTGTGTGTGTGTGTGTGTGTGTGTGTGTTTAATTTTAAAGGTGTGGGTTGCAATTCAGTGTTAGGTATACAATTGGTCATTGTGTAGGTGAAATTTGGTTCTCACTTTGATCCTCACTTCACCTGGTTTGAGATCAGGTACCCTTATTGATGAGGTATGCCTCCTCTCCCTCCCTTGGCAGTTTCCCACTACTGCCAATACCTTTCTTATAGTATTATGCTAATTGTTCAGGTTCTGCTTATGAGTGAGACCATGTGGTACTCAGTTCTCTGTTTCTGTGAGAGATCACTCAGTATTATAGACTCTAAGGCCATCCAAGTTGCTGTAAAGCTCATAATTTTGTCCTTCTTTATGGCTATATAATATTTTGAGTCAGAGTCTCACTCTGTCGCCCAGGTTGTAGTGCAGTGGCATGCTCACAGCCAGGGCAGCCTCGACATGCTGAGCTGAGGCGATCCTTCCTCCTCAACCTTCCAAATAGCTGGAACTACATGCACGTGCCACCCTTCCCAGCTAATTTTTTATTTATTGTAGAGATGAGGTCTCACCAAGTTGCCCAGGCTGGTCTCGAACCCTCAGACTCAGGCAATCCCCTCACCTTTGCCTCCCAAAGTGCTGAGATTATAGGCGTGAGCCACTGCTCCCGGCCTGCACCACATTTTTTTAATCCATCCTCTTTCCATGGGCAGCACAGTTGGTTCCATGTTTTTTGCTATTGTGAATAATGCTGTAAAAACATGCATGCGTGTGCAGGTATATTTTTCATAAAGTGATTTGAGTTCCTCTGGGTATATTCCCAGAAGGGGGATTGCAGGGTCATATGGAAGGTTGATTTTTAGATCTTTTATGAATCACCAAATTGGGAGCACTTGGTATTTAAATCAATCTTTAATTCCTCTTTTTCTAGTTATAAACATTAAAACATTTATGGATTCATAATGTTATGAACACTTATACCAGGCTCTAGTGGGTAAGTAAACATAAAATAAATTATACATAGTTTATATATAAATGAATATGCGAATATATAAGCTTAGAAAGGGTAATTTTTATTTAACACATTAGTTCTTTTTCTTTTTTATATTTTGAACCTAATTAAATGTTTATTTTAGTATGTTAACTGTTCACTTTTAAGGAATAAAAGCCAAAACTATATCTCACTATAAATTTTTAAACAAATAGTAAGACTCATCTATATCTTAAAATCGTATTTTTCATGACCATGTCAATTCATCCCACCTGTCATATAAACACATTTTAATGAATGATGCTTAACATTACACTCTCAAAACCTAAGACTGAGGCTTTTTGTCTCAGGTTTAAAAACCACCACACTATGTCTTGGTATGGTGGTTCATGCCTATAATTCCAGCACTATGTAAGGTCAAGTTAGGAAGAGTGCTTGAGTCCAAGTGTTCCAAGCTACAGTGAGCTTTGATCACACCACTGAATTGTAGCATGGGCCACAGACTGGACCCTGTCTATCAATCAATCAATCAATCCATCCATCAACTACACTAAAAGAGTAATCTTTAAGGGCAGGGTGCCACTTCATTACTTAAAATCTTGAGGGATTTAAAAGCAGATTTAACTATGATGTGGAATTAATAATGACTATTAACAGAGATATTAAACATACAAAGGGAAGTTAAGATAATATGCATATTGAGGTACTGCGCAATATAAGAAGGATGAGTCTTTATACTTGCAGTTTAGTTATTAATGAGGCTTCTTTTCTGAGTATTCTCTTTAACACTTTGGAGTGTATTATTCTAATACTCTTATTAGCCACATATTTGATTCCAGTTTTTTTTTTTCAATTGTCTGTGAATTTTTTTATAACCTTGAGTACAGAAACAAATGTCATATGAATTTAGGACTTAGTTGATTTTGAGTAAAATGCTTATGAGATTCTGCCTCTTAATTATTGTTTGTGTTAAGACTAGTGATCTTCAAATGTATATACTGTATTTTCATTTGTGGTCATCTTTCTTGGTACCTGATTTAGCTCCTTCATTATAAAATGTCTCCTCAATGAATGTGTTCATCTTAGTACTTTGGATACTCATCAGAGTTCTGCAAAGTTTTGGTCAGGTAGTTGATGTTCATTAAATACTGTCTGATTGACACTTGTATTTAATAGAATACTGTCATAGTTGAATATGTGTTTTATATAACTTGCAGGCAAATCAAAATTGCCATGATAAACATATGCAAGTATTCACTGTAGGTCATGTATTCATTAGTTTTTATTTTTTTTAGGAAAGTCATTTTTTGTTTATAAAAATAAAACTATTTCTGAAAGATGTATTAAAAGTAAGTTTAAATGCTACTAATTCACATGAAGTTGTGTAAAGAAGAGGGTTCAAATAAGTATTTTAGAAGCAAAGATTAAATTGTAATAACATTTCATGATAATAGAAATTTTCATTTTTAAGCCTAATATCCTTATTTTATTGATTACTGTGTTTCACTAAAGGTACAGATCATTTGGCACAAGAAATAAAATGTATCATTTCTTAACTGTCTCAAAATCTTTAAGTTTTATGAACAAGTACTTTTGATTTAAAAAATTCCATCTCTTATTACAAAAGGAAAGTTCAACATTTGCTTTTATCTACTTTATGATTTTATAGCTTAAGTTTTTCATTTCATAATTGGTTAGTTATATTTTCTGTGATAATAAAATACATGATTAAGATATGAAATTTCTAAAGAAAATATAATTAAATGATGATCTTAGAGAAATATTTGTGATAAAAACATACACCATACATTAGATTCAGGTACTGTTTTTTCATGGATATCAAATAATGTATTAGGGCTTCAATGTAATTATTTTTATCATGCATTAATTATTTCAAACATGACTAACTTATATGATAGGCATTTTTTTCTCCCCAAAGATAAGTAATACATATTTATTAGGCAGTAGTGTCAAGTGCTTATTAGCTAACAATGTATACAATGAATGTCGTGGGAGCATAATATATTGTGCTGTTTTAATTTGCAATAGTATAACTTTTAAATCTGTCAATCAGTTTTGAGCTAATATCTGTGGCAGATACAAGTGTATGTTGTTTTACTTAGATGTCAGAATGAATGTTATAGCTGGGTGGCTCAGCCTGTAATCCCGTGCCTTTGGGAGGCTGAGGTGAGTGGATTACCTG